>NC_136065.1:895479676-895643569 GCF_964261635.1 Lissotriton helveticus | reverse complement strand
TGTATAGCGCACTTATACCCTGAGGCATCTTGGCGCTGTACGCATACCGCTGTGGAACCCTTCCTAGCTTTTCCCCTGTGAAATGCCCACTCCTGGGCACCCCCAAGGTGAAGCCAGGCACCCCAGCGCTGTTGGGGCGTTGTGGAGATTAAGCAAGCTATTGCCCAGAGTTGCAGAGTGGGACCCATGATTAGAATAGGCACCAGGCGAGAACTATCAGGTCTGAGGAAATTGAGGCCATGACCTGCCGAGGCGGGAATTGAACCCTGGTCCTGGGCCAGACCTCTGCATCAGGGTCTGCCGCTCTAACCATTGAGCCACACTTCTCTTGGCCCTAGTGAGGACAGGCTGGAAACTAGGTTGATGGTGGCTAAAGAATAAATAATAGGAGTTAAATAAAATATTCTTCAATAATTTGTTAAATTCCATTGGGGCACAGGGCAAGCAAGGGCTACTGGGCCACAGCCTTAGGACTGGGGTCATTTTCCTCTGATAGCCCAGAGTTCGCCCTATTATGGCTCTGCAAACTTGGCCAAGTATAACTCCTTTAACATCAGACTCTCAGTGGTAGCAATGGTAGGCAGTCATAGGTTTAACAGAAAGGTTAGTATTGGGTGCACAACAGACTGAGTACTCAGCAGGCAGCCAAAAGCAAAATAAAGTGATTGTCCAGCCTGGAGCTTATCTTTCTAAAAGGAAAATACGTTATTACACAATAATACCATACACTAACACAAAAAGTATCAAATACCCAGGTTACCAGTGTGAGGATAATACTTCCAGATAAGGTTGCTCCCTTTATCACACCCCTTCCACTCTCTCTTCTTTACCCTCAGGTTGCTCTGGTGTGGGTAGTAGTACAGGTGCACTGATTGTACCATCTTGTCACCTATTATTGACAGAATAGCACTCAGTGCCTCACCCTTTTTAAGGGCTTGCAGTAAGCCTTGTGTCAGCCCCATTTCATGCTGAGGGGGAGGTGTACTGACTGTATTCAGACCAGATGGATTGTCTCCTTCCAGCAGGCAGGCACAGACCACACAGTAGTGTCCTTGAGACAGCAGCGGCATGCAGCTGTCTTGAGACGGTGGCCCTCTTCTGGGAGGACATATAAGCATCAGGTGGGCCCTTGAGTTGCAATCAGGCACCCTCCTTCCGGAGAGATGAGTCTTGGGGTCAGTTGCTAGGGCCTTCCTGAAATAATTCATAGATGTAGTCCTCTTTCATGTGCAGGGCTGGGGCCAGTTAGTAGTTGCTTTGAGACACTTCAGGTGCACTTGGGGATTCAACCATGGTCAGCCACTTCGTCACTTTGGCACTCAAAGTAGCAGCTTTCACTTTCTACGGCGTAGTACGCAGGGGTGTATTATTTGAAAATGCCAAGGACAAGCCACAATCTTAGTCCATTTGGTACTGGGGAAGTACCACAGCTTCACAGGTTTCCTCTGGTGCTGCAAAGACCACTTGGGCACAAATGGGTAAGTGTCATGGCAACATCGGTGAGCTACTTCTGGCATATGAGGCATACTTAAGCAAGTGTCATGACCGCAACAGCTGGGTCGAATGGCGGATCTGTTTGGGAATACTTCAGGGTGCCATAGTGCTCTGCCTCAGCACCAGTGACTGCCTCTGAGCTATGCTCTTCATGACTCTCTGGTGGACAGACACACAGCATTGGGGTTCAACTGCTCTTGTAGCAGCTTCCACTTTCTATGGCATTTTCTGCAGGGGTGTACAATTGGCAAATGCCGGGGAAAAGCCACAGTCTTAGTCCATTTGGCACTAGGTGAAGTGCCATAACTTCACAGGCTTCTTCTTGTGCTACACAGGCTACTTGGGCACAACTGGCAAGTACCATGGCTACATCTGTGAGCCGCTCCAGACATACAAGGCATACTTAGGCAATAAAGGTCAAAAAACAAGGGGGCACTGTTCCTAGGCAGGTGTGCGGAGTGTCACTCGCTCCCTTGAGAGAAGGTAAAGAAAGAAAAGTGAGGGCCCTAGGCCTAGGACTCACCGGTGACAGGGAAGAACATGTCTTGTTCCTTATTGCCCTCACACACCCCGAAGGATGTCATGCTTCATCATCGGGCAGTGGCTTCTCGTTGGGCCGGCTCTGCAATGCCCCACGGGTCCCCCGAAGGGTCACTTTGTCGGAGATCTTCTGCGAACTGCCCTAAGGTGCATGCGGTTGTGCAGGGGAGTCCTAAGTGAGTAGTGAAAAAGCGCGTGCAGTGATTTAAAATTGACTAAGCGTTACCAAGAAAATACGTTTTAATAAGGTTGTACCCTTGACAAAATAAAGAACCCGTAGGTTAAGTGTTACCTGACAAGGCGTAATGAGCCTGGGTAACTCAAACGGTCGACATGTTTTGCGCCTCTAAGGTCCTGTAGGATCGAGGCGCTTCTTCAGGACCAAGTGAACGTTGTGTGGTGTCTAGTGCATGTGTTAAGGAGTAATATATAAAAAGACAAATAAATGCAGAGGGTCAGTCACCCTCTGTGAGATCAGTGCAGGGCGCCTCCCTAGGAATAGTGCCCCCTAGTTCTTTGACCTTACGTTTAACTCCTGGAACACGGGCACTGGACCTTTAATCAGCTTCTAGTCCCCCATCCCTTTTCATTTATGACATAATACTTAGGCAAGTGTCATAGCCACAGCAGCAGAGTCCATTGGTGGATCTATTTGGGAACACTCACAGGTGCCATCTTGCTCTGCTTCAGCCCCAGTGACTGCCTCTGAGTTATGCTCTCCATGACTCTGGTGGACGGACCCACAGCATGGAGTTCAACTGCTCTTGTTGACACCAGTAGTCAGATGCTTTACAGATATGGTTCACTCCTTCCCTCTTGTTCCAAGCAGGACTCTCCTGGCATTCCAGGAAAGCAGATGTTCCACCAGATCAGATTCCATGTGATGTATCCTCCCCTCCGTGAATCTGGCAATCAGGAAGACACCGTCAGCTCTGGTTATAGAGTAGTCTTCTTTCACTTAGCTCTCCTTGGATGAACATGACTTGGAACTGCAAGTGAGTCAATAGCTCACACTATTATGCAGGGATAACAGACAGGGGATATGGATTATCTGCCTGCCCTTACAGAACAAGTTTGGGTCTGTTATCTTTTCATGTGTCCATCTCAGGATGTTTTCTAGACTAAGCATTTGTCTAGAGTGAAGCTGTATATATGTTGGTCGTTTCTAGGCGTAAGCCCAAACAGAAAAACCAGAGGCTAAAAGAGGAGTGACCAGTTTGCACTTGGATATCGACAGCCACACCTGACAGCGATCAGCAAGAATGACAACAGACTGATTCCCTTCTAAAGGACCATTTACTCTTTAAAAACAGGAACTGCAGTCTCACCGTTATCTCCTAGCATCCGCTAAATGGCAGTCTTCGGGAAGACTAATCAGCAGCCCTCTGCTGCAAAATAACCTTATTGAATTTCTAAGAGGAAGACAAATTCCTCTGTCTCCACTGCAGTGTCTAGGTTCCCACACTCCAAGCTCAGGAGTGTCAACAACATACTTCTACTTTCTTGGAAAGTAACCTCACCTACATCTTGTGGATATGAACAGGTCAGGGATTTCCAAAATGAAATTTACAAACCTGTGCCATCCTGTTTCACTCTGACATCCATTCGAGGTGTACTATGCTTAGCATACACAACATACACCTATCTGCATGCTCAGGATCTTGGCGCTATGATCCATGTTTATTGGTGGCTACAGAACTTTACATAAGCGGACCAGTAGTGCTCTATTCTTGCGATACAGATATCAAAGGTCTAACCAGGCTATGATTGCTAAAAAAACACAGTATACTGCTACCACCATGCTAGACACATAAACCTGTGACAGGAACTGTACTTCTCTTCCACTGTGGTGAGAATACCTCAAGCTCCTCTCTAAGTTCAGGGTGGGTCAAAGACCTATTCTTTATCAATGAAAGGTTTAGGCCAAACAAACACACACTACCAGAGCCAGATACTCACAGTATGCGCCTCAGGGCAGGGGACACACTGTATGCTATGCAGTGGACATTCCAGTTCCAACAAAATGCTAGTGTTTGACATTTTTTAAAGGAAGGGGCATTAGAGTCTTAAGGGGGAGTAATGTTTATGTGTGGTGGAATGGGTAGGAATTCACTGTTAGAACCTTCTTTAGAGACATTTAGTATGAGCAAATAAGCTGAATGACTTTTTTGCCAGCATATTCAACCCATCAGCCATTTAAACATGCAGACCAACTATAAAGAAAATGTCTCGGAATATACACTTTCACATTGAAAATTGCTGTATAATAATACCGCATTTTGTCTACAGCTAAAGTCCTGCAGTTCTATATTGACCAAATGTAAATCCATTATAATAATGCTTTCCTCTCCTTGGTGTGGGAGATGTAATTTTCAGGAATGGGGTTAATAATTTGGGAGGAGAATATCCCTGCCAACGTAATAAAACCATTCTTGTTAGGTCAAAACACAGTGAGAATCTCTGTATATCCTCTGGTAGCTGTGGCACAAGCAGCAGGCAATCCCTAGTGAAGTGCAAGCTAAGTTTCAAGCAGTACCAACAACTTCAAAGCAAAGGCCATATCATTCCCAAACCAATTGAAAACAACAGAGAAAACCTTATGAGCATAATGACACCAAGTTCAGTAAAATAGGACAAATGGACAGATTTGTATGTATGTATGAATCTTTATTGTTCAATTAATTAAAATTGTTACAATATTCTATCAATTAAACAAAAACGTGTTTAAAATCTCCCACAATTAGTTAAGAATGAAAAAGTTGTTTAAAAAGATTTAAAATAATTAAAATGACTGTTATTAGGATTATTGTCCTATCTAGCAGTAAGGTGTTGTACGTTGGGTTTAAGGAAAAGGGTTATCTTAGTCGCTCTTGCTTGATGGCCGACTGAGTACCGTTATAATTCAGTTTTCAGTTTCAGTTTGGCTTGGATTGTGTCAGAGCTTGTTCCAGGTAGGGCTGTGGTTACCCATGGTGTATGAGGGGTCCAGCGAGGAAAGATTGAATTGGTGATGCAGGCTTTCCAAGCCCCTTTCAAAAGATATTCTCTTGGCCTGAGTATTCACTGTTTTCCTCCAGGCTTTTAGTGGGATGTCAGGGTTGTGCAGATTTTGGATGTTAATGTCCAATAATCTAATGCCTGCTGCCAAATGCACCTGCCATGGGGAACCCTCCTCTTCAAAGAGCGTTTTAATTTGTCTTTTTAATGACAATTCTGGTGCTCGCGTAGTCCGGATATAATATTTTATTAAATCACCTGAGCAAGGGATGTCCAGAATGGTGAGACCCAGCTCCAGCCTTACTCTTGCTCTCCTAGCCTGTCTAGGGAGAGCTAGGACCTTTTTGGAAGACAGAATTTGATGGTTCGCGAGGAACTTATTGAAGGCACCAGGGAAAACTAAATGGCTATAATTAAGAGAGGGCACTAGTTTTGCCTTAAGAACTTTCAAAATGGGTTCAGTGGTTGGACTGTGAATTCGCTGGTTAAGGCTTTTACAAGAAAAAATATGCCAGCCGCTTTCCTTCTCAGATGTTTCAGATGGGTTGTAGGTTTTGCCCCTTCCGATAGCCAGAAACCCAAGTAGTTGTTGGTCATACTTGTTTTAATTTGTCGGACCCCAAGTTGCCAATGTGTGGTCTTCTCACGAGGGTACTTCCCGAATATAAGTATCCTAGTCTTCTCCTGGTTCACCAGGAGTTTGTTCTGTTGGTTATATCCATGCAAAGCTTTCAGGGCCTTCTGTAAGCCAGTTCTCGTGTGGTCCATATTTACGATGTCATCCGCATACTTTGAAGCTGCGTGTTCCCAGTCTAGGGGGCAATAGACTTGCCCCCTCCAGCGCTTTCCCCAGGTCAGCTGTGTACAGATTGAAAAGTATTGGGGCAAGTATCCACCCTTGTTTTAAACCGTTATTAGTTTGTACCTTGGTGGTGACTAATGTTTAACTGATTTCAATGCGGACCCAGGTCCCCTGATATAGGGGAAATTATGGCTTTTAGCAGCTATTGGGGGATTCCCCAAGTATGTTCCACAGCTTCCCAAGATCAACCCTATCAAAAGCTACACTATAGTCCACAAAGCAGCACAAAAGTGGTAACTGAGATGTCTTGGTAGCGTGGTTAGACAGGTGGCCCAGTACTAAGTTGTTGTCTGTGGCAGATTTGTATGCTCAAGTGGATTGAGCTAATATGCTACCTTGGTCGCACGGTTTTTGACCGGAGCCAATTCCTGCTGGAGTTCTGGCCGTTTGATGATCGCCCAGAGATTCCAGTGTGGAGGCTTAACCCAATGACCCTGGGGGATTCCTGTTATAGAGATTCCCTAGACAATGCCATCTCAGAGTATTTTGATATTAATTGGGGTGCAGCCTCAAATGGACATGTGGAGTGGGAAGCATTTAAAGAGGTGGTCCGCAGACACTGTTTGGGCCAATTGGCGGGGGTCAGAACTAGATGGAGAGTTGCGAATGCTGGAATGCATACTCCATGCATGAGATAATGCCTTTGGGGCAGATTCTGCGACACACGAGGGGCTCTTAGAAGCGAAGGAACAATGTGACACCTCTCTAGAGCCTTTGAGATGTCATGACTATAGGAATAATATAGCCTGGCTTATGAGGAGGAGGGATGGTTGGTGAGTCTCCTGGCTTGGCTTATCAGGCCTGAGTCTCAAGGCTCCACCATAACCCAGATCTGAGCAGTGGATGGTGCCAGCCTTTATTATCCTGGAGCCATTAACGATGCATTTCGGGGCTATTACGAGACAATTTATCTCTGCATTGAAAAAATTCAATACAAATGGTCTTCCTAGACAGGTTAGCGCTCTGTATGTTACCTCGCGAGGACAGGGATGACCTGGGGGGTCCAGTGATAGTACAAGAGATTAGGGAAGCCATTAAAGAAATGGTAAAACACGGGGTCTGGATGTACTTCCTGTGGAGTTGTACTCTACATTCCTGGGACCTGTGACCCTAAATTGGAGATCTGCTGAGTTGTTGAGACTGGGAACCCTGCCTGAATTCACAAAAAATGCACTTGTAGTGCCTCTTGCTAAGATTAAAGTGCGGGGTGCACCTACATTTTTACTTTGGACCTTGTCCATTCTTACCATTGATTTTAAGGTCCTTATTAAGGTCCTTATTAAGGTCCTGGACTCCCGCTTACTTCCACACATGCCGACTCTGGGACAGAGGAATCAAAATGGCTTTATCCCGGCTAACACAACCTCCCACAACCTAAGACATCTATATCATGCCCGTTATCACCCTGCAGTACAAAAGGGGGTGGTGCAAAAGGGGGTGGTGGTACCCCCTTTTGTACCATTATCACCCTGCGGCACAGGCCCTGCCGGGGGTCCTGCTTATGTCAGTGTACCTTGAAAAGGCCTTCAACACGGTTTGAGGGGATTTCTCAAAATGCGATGCAGTGTGTGCAACGAAATTTGTTTTATTTATTTTTATGTTTACTTACCTTTTAAAGTCCGTAATCCATACATTACTCCCCCCCACCCCTGCCCCTCCCCCTCTCCACGTCACCGCCCGGCTGGTACTCCCACTACTGGCCGCGGCTGGCCTCATGGGGATTCTATTTTCTGCTTACAGCTCAACAACTGATGGACTGGATGGAGGCTGGACTGGTGTTGGTTAGGGAGCATATGGGCACCCTCATTCCCTTGGAGGACCTATCGACCCAACATGCTTTATACCTGGGATATGTTCTGGCTTACGAAGCCTAAGTCTGAATTTTTTTAAGTCTTTGGACCCGGGGCTGGGAAGAACCAATGGCCCACACAGTTCTTCAATTACTGCTGTCTATTAACATCGTTCTATAGGGCCCTGAATAAGATGGTGCACTAACCCTGGGCAACACTTAAGACCAGATGGAGCCGAGGCTTCGGTCATGATACTGGGATACCCCAAAAAAGTCTCCAGAAACACAAGGCTGAAGTTCATCCAATTCAATTACATACACATGACCTACCTGATGCACCATAGACTTCAGCTCAATTAGGAAGGTGAGCCACATGAGTGCTCCTGATATTGACACCCAGACCCGGACTTCAGTCATATGACTTGCAGCTACCCCATGTTGCAACTGTTCTGGAACTTGGTAATAGAACGGTTACATGATACTCTAGGCCATATTCTTCCATGCACGATTGAGACTTGCTTCGGGGGGCGGGGGGTTCCCTAAACCTACCTGTGAAAAGTGGGCACTAGATTCTCGGATTTTGACTCTTGTTTTAGCCGGGAGACAAATTGCAATGGCATGGAAGTCGGCAATGGAACCAGTCCTGGAAACTTTGATAAGCAGATGACAGGTTCTAGCTCACAGAAGATGCACAAGGTGTGTGGAACCGCACTATAGCTGCTCTATGGACTGAGGTATTGGAGAACTGATTACAACCAGAGGGAAATGCGGGGTCAGAACCAAAGGACCAGACTTAGTCGCCTGATAGCGAACTGGTTGATGAAACAGATACTGGGATAGGAGCAAATACACTCTGATAGGCATACACCTCACATCTGCTGTGGTTCCCCTGTCTGTCCCTGCCCCCTCTTCCCCCTTATAAACACTGGAGCTTCTGTCCCACTGGAACCCGCTTACCCACTCCTCCTTTGGTAATACTCATTCCCTGCACATAACACACCTCCAAGACAGTTTGGTTCTCTTTTTTAGTTACAGTCATAACCATGTTTTCCCACTCCCTCCCTCCTGGCCCAGGATATGCGGGCCCTTGGGGAGCATACCATTATTATGCGAGTGCAGTAGCTCTGCCTAGGCCTATTTGTTAACCACACTACGGGGAAAGATAGCATCAACCTTTTGTTTTATTTGAGTTTGGCACAATAATTCTAATACTTTCTGGAGATGATCTGTGTGACTATGTTCGATGCTTTATTGTTTGTCATACCATGACTATAGATCTCATGTTTACTTCTTGTCACCTAATCAATCCTACTGTAATATGATTCTACATAATGTATGTTTGTTCATAAAAAACTGCCAATAAACATGCCTAAAAAAATTCATTAAAATAGGGGAACCAGATAATAAAATTGTTATATTTTTAAGACAAAAAACCCAAAGAAAAAGTAAGGCATCAGTCAAAAATCTTTGTTTACAACTGTTGACCTGGGCATGGGCCTGGGTGTGATTTGAGTCTTACTATGATGGAGTGGAGATTGTAAACACCAAGAAGGTTATTGCAGACAAAGTGTTCACCTTTGCAGTTAGTCTCTGTAATGGAAGTCAAAATTGTCCAGGGGGCTAAAGTTCAATGTTATAGCCAATGAGGGTCCATCAAAGTCAGATACGTTGTCCTCAAACTCCCACTAATGCACTTTTGTTATGGTGGCAACAAACCTGAATGGGACAAACCTGGGTTTCATAGCCACAGAGGTCGCTTTGCATGTTGGACAGATTTGCCACCTTGCACCGGTTTAAGGTTTTACCCTTAGACTGAAGGCAAGATCTAGAGTTTGGCAGATTGCACTCCACCCATCAGGGTGGTGGAGGACATTATGTACGCCACCCTGACATACTACCATCCAGCAAATTTAGACATCACCGCTGTCCCAGTGTTGGTTCCTGTAAAGGTACAAACAGTTTGGTGGACAGATGAAGTCAATGTTGCTGGCCGGCCACCAAACTTTAACAAACATTTTGTTTTTTAAAAAACAAACTCCAAAAGTCTTTTATTGAAAAACAAAAAAACTACAGACCCCCACACCCATGAAGGCTTTCCTTGGGTGTGAGGTTTATTATTTGCTTTTTTACTATTTCTCACTGTAGACAGAAAAAAAACATCACACCATCCATTCTATATAGCGTGGGCAGTGTAAGGCTGTTCTTCGGGTGACGCCATCTCCCTTGGGCTGGCGTAGGAAGCTTTACATCAGCAAAGCCAATTGGGGCTCCATTAATGGATAGCTGGCTGTCCTTCCAACCCTAAATCGGTTGGTTTGATGGACCGAGAACGCTATCATTTTTGTGTTGCCCAATTACTAGATCTGGTTGAAATGTAAATTATGCTAAGGTAATTTGTTTAGTATTAGGATTTTCAAGTTATGCTTGCTAAACAGCATGCAGTCCAAAAGTGATGCCATTATGTAACATTGAGCAATTACATGCCATGTGAAATGTTATTGTGAGCACGCTGAAATAACACGAATTGGCAAAATGCTAGCAGCTGTTGCTCATGCCACTTATAGGTTTTTTCAACTATATTTTTACTGAGAAATGCTTCCTCATATCAAAAAAAATTTGAGTATATATTTCATGCTAAAATGTTGAGCTAAAATAAAAAAAATCATTTTTCTCAATGTACCCAAAATTAATGTAACTAAGCAAAAGCAAACTATGAAAATGTTGCACACCCCTAGACATTAGTCATTATTTGGATGGCCAAAATTCTCCAGCAGGACAGGGCTAGAAGCAGTGTCTGGGCAGGGCTTCACGTGGCCAATACCCTTGAGGCGGGGTCACGCTAAATCATTGTTTAGTGCAGCAAACAGCTGCAACGGGGCAAACATGTTTTTTCTTGATCAGCAAGGGTGAAGCTTTCTGGGCTAACCTTAGTACCTTGACCCAGTTCTCTGGAGGTGGAAACAAATCTTTAAATCCCACTTTTCTCCAACTTATGTGAAACATCCTTCATGTCACTCCTGAGGCCCGAACCCCCTTATGACAGGCTTCTGGGCAATAAACATCTCTCCAATCAGGTCTTGTGTTGAGTACAGTCCTCTGTGATCAGCTGGACCATATTGGTGTCAGCGGCCATTCTGCTGTGTGGGTCCCTGAAGCGAGGAAACACTGGAAGCTTACAGAGCAGATCCAGTTCTTGGTCCTAGTAGGATGCAGGAATTATTGAGCCTTTGAGAGAGCCCTCCTTTTTCTGGTGTAATCTTCTAGGGTCCGAGATGGTGTTTGAGGTACCAGATTTATCCAGTGCACAAGCCAGCGATTTGAGAAATTCTACCATCCAAATCTAAATAATTACTCGTAGTTGACCACATCTTTTTGCTCTTGCTCTTTGCCTTACTGTAAAATTACCAGGAGCCCATTTCAAGATGGTAGAATGTATCTGCTGTGAGGCAGGTCTGTCATCAGCTTCTCAAGCACTCCTCTATTTAGATGAACTCACTTTCCACCTAATAGGGTGATCGTTGGTTCTTTCCTTCTCCTAAAACTGGAGCCTGACTATTGGGAAGGTCATGGGAATGAACAAGAGGACCATCTCTCACTTATGCAAGTCAAAAGAGGTAGGTCTAAAATTGCCCTTTATTCTGCCATCTGTTCCTGGTCACTCACAGATACTCAATCCATGCTAAGTGGTCAGCATTTAATGTCAATCTGCTATCCCTATGCTCAGAGGTAGCTTAGTTTCTTCTCAGCTAAAGTCATTAACTCTCCCAGCCAAGGATTTGTATTCCTCCTCTGGAAGGGATTTCTAGCCCAATTATTGGCACAGGCAGCTCAAAGTACATTTTAAAAAAATGTTTTTCCACTTAAGATATCATAATCTGATCTCTCCATTACATGAGATTTTGAAAATTGAGTACGAGATAACTTTGAACCTTTTGCCTAGCAGTTTCACCAGTGGAGATAAGAAAGAAAGGCTTTAATCTGATCTAGGCCTGTTAGCAAACTATACCCAGTGAAATAGTTTTGGGGTTTTATTTTACTGTCACAGCACACTAACCCTAATATGTAGGGTTCCCTATGCTTATATTATTTTAACCTGCCCTCTGGGCGTACAAGGCACACTTTAGTGTTGAATGATGAATATATAAAAAGTATTTTTTCTTACATAGCAAATACACTTTCACCTGCTGTGTGTCACTGCAGTGCATTTAAATTGCAGCCAAGCAGCGGTTCAGTGGTGCTTCTGGCAGACAAATACTTAGTCATACATGGGGGTGGCATAAATACACACTGCAACCTACATTTAGTATTTAACTTCCATTTCTTAGGAGCATTTACTGCACTGTCTCTGATGGTCTTTCAATGCAGTTTAATAGACCAGTTGTGTGAAACCAATTTTATGGCCAGGGAATACACACTGTGGCAATTATTAGTAGGGTCACAGGACAGAGTCTAATACCACCAAATTAAGGTTGAAAAATAAAACAAAAATTCTGGGTTGGCCACACAGAAGAGCCAGATTTGCTACATCAACGTTCCATTGATTTTATAATCAATTACATGACTTCAGTTATATTGAATTGTGGGCTGTTTTGTGACAGCAGCATTTTGGTTAGAGAAATGTAAAGCTCAGGTGTCAATCGTCCCTTTCTTTATGGAGGAGTATTTCAAAAAAGGCACAGAGAATACATCTGTCGCAGTTCCAGTCCCTAAGCCCATATGTGCCTGAAAATATGCTCATAAGGTAGCTGTATGGCGTAGCTGTATGGCAGTTTCTGAATACATTGCACTGTTGGGTGCTGCTGCAAAGATCCTTTTATTTGTACTAATATTTCAAAAATTATAAGTGAATGAGCCAAACAAGCATGGAAATATATGGAAAATATCAGGCTGTAGAACTTTTAGCTTTTTTGTCTGTCTTCCTCAAAGTTATATTTACAAAAGTATAGTCAGTGCTTGTGTCTACTTTTGCACGTTTTAAAAAAAACTTTTATATAGCGTGAACTTGGCCCAAAGATATAGAGTGCTTTAAATGAGTACCAGGCATTGCACATTTTTAGGCATTTACCTGAATCACAGGTTGTTTAGGCAAGGTCAGAATTCCAACCTAAGTCCTCAGTGGCATAAACGGCAGTTCTATCTGCTGGATCACATCTAATCCTTTTTAACAAGTGTTGTTTTTTGTTTTATAGCTTTTATACAACCACATTCTTCTTTAAATATTAGTTTCCCATTTTAAAATGGACCTGGGCTAGGCTTATTTTCTGCTTATCTTGATTGGAATTGTGCTGGTTGGGCTTCCTACCAAGTTTTGTTTTGCTTCTATTGGATGTCAGACCTGGCGAAGTTAGGTGATACTGTCCCTTGTTTTTCGGTCTCGAATAAGACACTGTATGCGATGTCTCTTGCAAGAACTGTGTTACCTTACTAGGAGCTTAGTGGCCACATATTGCTTACCATTGTTTGTCTTCATTGAAACTCTCATTTCCATGATTGTTATTCATCGGCTTCTGTAGGCATCCGTCCTCTTTGTGTGTTTATTCCACCCATGGAGCACATGTGCATTACTGTGTCCTTCCACTGCTCCCTTTTTCATGGGCTACTTTTTTCTTTTATTTTTAAGCACTCAATGAGAATGTGTAGAATGTGTGTGTTTTTTTAGCTATGTCCCTCTTATAATTCTATTCCCTTAGAATTCCTTCCCCAGTCCCTCATGTACACCATCTGTTGTCACTGTGCTTGTCCCAGCCCCCATTGAACCCTCTCCTGTCCTTGTGCTTCCACTAGCCTACCCACTCACCACCTGCTGTCAGTGTGCTCATCCGTTTGCTTTCCCCAGCCCCTCCTCACTACCATCTGTTGTCTGTGTGCTTAAGCCGGGCCCTTCCCTCCAACCCTCCAATGTCTGTGTGCTTGCACAATCCCTTCCCGCCCACCCACTGTTGTCCATGTGCTTGATATAAGCCCTCCTACTCACCCTCCATTTTCTATGGTCTTGCCCCCAGCTACCCTCCGTTATCTGTGTGCGTGTCTGCAACCCCAATGCCCACCTCCGTTGCCCTTTGCGCTTGACCCTAGCCCACCCTGCGTTGTCCCATCCCCTCCGCTCACCTCTGTTGTCGGTGTGCTTGCTGCCAGTCCCACGCACCCACCCTCCTAGCACCCACTATTGTCCTTGTGCTGGTGCTAAACCCTCCCATCTACCTTCTGTTGTCTGTGTTCTTACCAAAGCCCTTATCGCCACCCTTGTTGTCTTGGTGCTCCCCTATCCCCTCTTCACTGTCCTCTCTCCACACCATGTCCTTCTTTGCCACCCTCCCTCCATATTTGCCATAGAAGCACACGGCTAAAAATAAACAAAAGGACCATGACACTGCTAGCTCTAATGGTATCTTTTATGCATTAGTACTAGCCACGTCATAGTGCTATTTTTACATTTGTTTTAGCCGCACTGCTGTACAGGCCTACAAAACACTGGCGAAGCCGATAGCTCTCACAGGCAAGACCAATGCTTGTTGAAATAGACTGGCTAGAACCCACATGCTTCCTGCGTGATCTCCAATCGTTTCATTTCCGATAGTAAGACATAGAGATGTGCGTGCATTCCATGCTGTTTAGCTATCATTTCAGTCCCGTCGTTGAAACATAGGCAATGTTTCTGTTTAATGAGGATGTAGAGAGGGGCAGTACAAGAAAAGGAATAATCCTCTTTTATCAAAGGTATAGATAGCCCAGTTTTAACCTCTCTAACTTCATAGCACAAATCAATCCCTGTGTCAGTACAGGGTTTGCTGGTTAATGCACGCAAAGATCTGGCAACATCTACTCACACGTGACTTTGTCATAAGCTGTCACATCTCTGATATTTTCTGAGAAACTGATTGATGAGGGTCTTCCAGGAACTGGCCCTATACCGAGTTCTGTTACTTAATTACTAGAGAGACAGCCAGGATCCCTCTCTGTCTGACGAAGGTTATTAAAGAAACAGTTCAGAAAACATGACAAGGTCATATTTCGCTGTTTATTATGCTGCAGCCTCCGCTCCTCTCGTGCAGAGGACAAACAGAGCACTCAGTATGCATAAGAGATGCATATCGAACCAAGTTTCTTGAAAATTGAGCTGAGGCTTTGTAGCTACTGATGGGCCCATGGGCAAATCAGCAATTGCATTAAAGGAGCAGATAATGCACAAACACTGAAACTGCAAACTTTATAGATTTTCAATAGCTTTCCGACGACACGGCGTGATGTGCTGCATTAAGAGGCACTCTGGGGACGAAAACATCCGCTAAAATGTGAGCACTACTGGGCGACGTCAGCTAGTCTATGGTTCATATTTTTGGGGGGTAAGTTAGAGGTTCGAGAAAGAATTAAAATAATGCTACCAAGGCATGGGAAAATAAAATAATTAAAAAAAACTTCCCTGTCCCACTGGCTACCACAGAGTAGTGAAACATGGCCGACAGTGGCACGGACTGAGGGAAGGAATTTACTTCCAGCTCCCTCTACCTGCAAACAAAGAGCCCTGGCACTAGGGCTTGGCTAAACAAGGTAAGTAGAAATGCGAAAATTGTTGCACACAGTAACTGTAAGTAAAGGACTTTTGTCAGGATTTTTTTTATATACAGTGCTTATCTTGTGGGGCAATAGTAATTTGACTCTGAACCATTGTTGGGGCACCAACCTTAAAGCTGGGTTTCAATTATAAGAATATTACCACTGAATCGAAATGATCACTTTTTTAGTAGCTGTTATGTCTCTGTTAGGGCAATATCTTCAAGCACTGACCTACAGAGGTGGTAATTAGAGTGCAAGGGAACTTAGGCTTGACCTTTTCTTCCCCTAATATTTTGGGTAAGCGTGATAATCCAAAGATGTGGTGTACTCGGTAAACAACCTTTACCACAAAGTTTTTACCACGCGGTACCTTTACCACGCGGCCGTTACAACGCAAGTCGTTACCACGACTTGCGCTGGAGGGCGCTGTGGGATAAGGAATTTTATACATTTATATTCCAACACCTTCCCTACTGTTACGGGGACTGGTGTTGGAATATAAAATTATAAAAATCCTAAATCTGCGCCCTCCAACGCAAGTCGTGGTAACGACTTGCGTTGTAGCGGCCGCGTGGTAAAGGTATGCGTTGTTACAACCTGCGTTGTAACAACGTACATCCGGTGTACTCAGGTGGGTTGGGTTTCTGAAGTTCTTTAGAACCATTGTGCAGAAGGCTTCCTCTTTCTCCATTTTTTGGGGACAACTTGCAATTAGAAACAGCTCGGTGAATAGTGATGTTTGTTGAAATAGGGGCGAACAGGCGAATGCAGTGAAATGCATGGAGGCCATAAGAGGCCGCTGTGGGGTAGATCACTGAATTTAGAGCAATATGGTGGAAGAAGACAGGTTTCAGGGTGCTGGTCGGCAGATCAATATGGCAATCTGAGGTGAGTGGCAGTAGCTGTGCTTAGTGCTTGTATGCACACCACGTTGTCCTCAGCTGCAAGTAGTAAGCAGGATTACCAGGAGGGGATCACCAAGGGGGAACGAAAAGGGCAAACAAGCTTTGGTAAAAGGGGCTGGTGGGAAGTGGAAATATGCCCACCTGTATAGCAGTTGAGTACGATACAGAGAGACTGGCTGCACGAGAAGAATAATAGGAGAAGGACAGAGGGAGGAACCCTTTGGTGGTGAAGAAGTCTGGGCAGTCTCTGTCATGCGCAAGGAGTAGCCAGGCATTAAGAGATGAGGTGGTCAGCGGGCTGGCAAAATCAGAAATAGCAGGGCTCAGGAGATGGCGCATCATGTAGCTAATGGTACACTGCCTGCAGCGCAGTGACAAGAGGCATTGTAGGTGCTCCAAAAGGAGGAAGATGCAAAGGCTCTGATAACTTGGGGGAGTGGGGGGAATAAGGGTCGTTGATCCAAAGCAGAGCAGGAGAGTCTGTGAGAAGGATAATATCTTCACAAGTTAAAGGGAGTGAATGGTTGATTAAGGGGGGGTAAGAGATGAATAATGAGGCCGGGGAGGGAGCTATGGCTGAACAAGCTGGAAAACAATGTGGTAGTGTACTTTTTCAGACGGGGCTAAAGAAGGGCAAGGAAGGAAGTAATGGGAGGGTTGAATTAGAAGAATTGCCCAAGACACCTAGATGATGACTGATCAGAAAAGAGAAGGGGGTTGGAAAGAATCTAGAGGAATGAGGTTGTGATGAAGCCCATAAGGACTAGATGAGCTTGCTGGGTAGAGTGATGGTGGATGTGAGTGGGGTTGAAATTTGGTGGGGCGGACAAGAGGTAGATATGGGTAAGAGGTACAGGACACACCAGAATGTGAGACTGGGGGCTTGGAGAAAGGGAAATTGATTGCAGATGTCATGGACATGGGACAAGAGGAAGGGCATGACAGAGTGAGTGGAAGTGTGAAGAGGTGCTCTTTGTAGAAAGTGATGACGGAGGTTTTCACAGGAGGGAAATCATAGTCGGCATGCTTAACTGAGCATTCGAGATTGCAGAAACAAGATGGTAAAGAGAAATGTCTGGGTGGTACTGAGGTGTAAAAAGAAAGCACAGAGGTCAATAAAAGCAATGGATGGGACAGAAGAAACAGATTTGAATGTCAAAGATGGTTGTAAATGAAAAGAAATGCCCTGTGTGTGAGTCTTCATTTAAAGTTTGAAACAAAGCAGAAGCTCTAAAAGGGGAACATGCAAGAAATTTGAAATTGTTGCACAGGGAGGAGCAGAAGTGACAATAGGGGATTGGTTGTCAGCATTTTGATTGATGCCGCTGTGTTTTGCCAGTCCACTCTAAATTATAATATCATTCTTTTGCAATAGTCAGACTTGATGTGGAAGACCAATGTTATTTTTTTGTAGATTAGCTGTTGTCAGGTATAATAAGGAGCCTAGGGCAAGGATGGGGAGGATCAAGATGTAGAATGGGGTGAAATAATCACAGGTTTATGGCTATGATGGATTGGACCAAGAACAGTAGTGGCTCCTGGGGAGAGTGCTGCGGGCGGTGGGTAGTAAACTCCGGATTAAGGTCGAACGGAGTTCAGTAATTAACTAACTAAATAAATAAAACGAATTACATTGCGCGCCGCATCTCTCGTTTGGCGTATCTGCCCTGCAGCACTCCCTCCAGGAGCCACTAGTGACCAAGAACGCTAATGCATCAATGTGCTCAATCAGTTGGTTGTCTGGAGGGGTTGGAGGAACCCGCAGAGCTTCACTCTGCTGAATTTCGCAGAATTACACAAAAACTCTGTGAGATTCTGTGGTGTTCCACCAATGGGTGGAAAATACGCATGTCGTAATGCCCACTATTGATTTCAGTGCCAGTTTTGAAAACCATGCAAAAAAATCTTCACACACAGCACCATGCGGTACGCAAGAGCAAATCTACTTAAAAGTAGCTGTCTGACTGCTCATGACCACCCAATAGAAAATGGTGCTAAGAGACACCAAATCAAATTTGCGTTGGCATTTCTGGAGCCTGGTGGGAAAGAATTCCACCAAGCACCAGTGCGGGCATGGAAACTGCAGTGTCAAGGGGGTGGGCTCTCTGAGACATAGTATGTGAGCAGGCACTGAAAGATGGGGATCCTGGTGCCAATAAAAAGTTCAGGGACGAGGGCCACGTGGCCCCACTCCTCTTAAAAAATACATTAGGTCCCTGGGAAATGGGTCTCCACTGCCCCCTCCCTTTATATTTAAATGATGGCTCTTTGGGATGAGGTCCCTAGGTCCTTCTAAAGGCTCGGGAGGGGCACTGTGCAGTCCCCTTCCCTTAAAAATACATTGGGCATTTGGGATGGGCTCCTCGGGGCCAAGTACATCTAGGGGACGGGGCCTGCACCCCCTCCCCAGAACAATTAAATTGGGCCCCAAAGAATGGGATTCCCGGGGCCAAAATCGGCTAGGAAGAGGAGCGACGTGGCTCCCATTCCCCTTAAACAATGCATTAGGCCCAGGGGAGAGGGTCTTCAGAGCGGAATACAGGATATAGTCCATAGGGCCCAAAATAGGCCAGGGGAGGGGGCCCTACTCACAACCCCTCTCCACATAGCTAAAAAAATGTCAGCTGCCTTTTTTAGTTTTTGCTGTGATCCCTTAGGAATCCCATGGGATTGTGGAAAAAACGCCAGATTTTTGGACCATGGGGGCCAAGAGGTGCAGGGTATTACTACCCTGCCACTCTATATTATTTTTGTTTTTATTTCAGGGCAGGGGACTAAGTTCCTGAGTCCTGTCATGGCTCGCAGCAAAACTTTTCTCTTGTTGCTGACAGCAAATCAGAGCACTCACTCCCATGGGAGTTTGACTCCTGAAGGGGCGAGATGGCCCAAGGGAAAAAGGCTCCCTGGGCCAATAAGGATGCTCTATTTTGAAATTGGCTCTACTATGAGAGTCTCAGAGACTCTCATGATCCCAACTGTCCAAATATAAAACATTTTTACACTTAGGGCCAGATGTAGGTAAATGTAATTTACCGATTCTAAAATACCGAGTCATACCGAATCGGTATTTCAGAATCGGAAAATGAGATGTAGATAATCGGAATCACTCGGTATCTGAAATCGGTATTTACCGAATCGGTAAAATCCGAATCAGTAAAACCCATACATTCCAACGGGCCCATGGCCCATGGGAATGAATGGGTATTACCGAATCGGTAGTTACCGATTCGGTAAATACCGATTCGGTAAATACCGAGTCGGAAATTTGAAACTGACAAACATGTGAGCCTGTGAACCAATTAGGAACTCCAACCACACCCAATCCCAAAGGTACTGGGAAATCAACCAATCAGAATCAAGCACCCCTCCCCAGTACCTGGGACTGGCCACGCCCATGCAGGTGCAGAAACCAACAGTCAGGAGAGCAGGAGGACAGACGGAGGAGCAGGCTTCCCTGAGCTAACCTGTACAGCACCATGGAGAGTCAGGATGCACAGAGGGATGCTGCTGAGCGCAAAAGGAAGATGAAGTTCAGCCCTGAAGAACTGCAGGTGCTTGTTGCAGAGGTCGTCAGACATTACAGCAAGATCTTTGGGAAACAATCACTGCATGTAGCTGAGTCCATCAAGCGCACCACCTCGATTGACATACAAGGCAAGGTAAATGCCATTGGTGTCACCCACCGTGAAATTGACGATTTGAAAAAACGGTGGTATGATCTCCGCATCATCAACAAGAAGAAACTAGCTGCCCACAGCAAGGAATGTGCTGCAACAGGGGGAGGAAGTAACCGAGCCCCACGACTCACCGACATAGAGGAGCTGGTGGAATCCACCCTTGAGCCTGAATCCATCCACGGCATCGGGGACGCTGACAGCTCTGCAAGAGCTGCAAAGAAACAAGGTAAGATGCAAGTACATTAACCCATTTACCTATTCCCCTCACATACTCTGTGTGCCTAAATCATACTCCAGAACAGGTTTTACCAATGTCCTGCAATGCATCATGGGAAATGTATTCATTGGTAGATACCTAAAAGCAGTCAGCATGCCATGCAGCAAGGGAAGCAACAGACTACTAGCATAGGCAAATGAGAGACAGGCAAATGTGCTATAGTAGGGTGTTTAATCAGGAGACACAGGTGAACCACTCCACAGACACAATGCCCATTTCTGTCCACAGGAGAGTCAATGCGCAGCACAGCAAAGGATAGGGAGAAGAGGAGGGAAGAAGCTGGACCCAGCACATTACACGGAGGGAAGGACAAAGAGCAGGCAGCCAAGTCACCTGAGGAGCCAACACCACCACAGCCACAGTCCCCTCTGTTATTTGGGAGTCAGGAGCCAGGAGCGGCTGCACAATCCCCCACCCCCACAAGTCCATCCCCAGTGCTGGAAAGGTCAAGGCGCCTTGATGTGCCCCCTCTCCGCATACTGGAAACATCTGAGGAGGAGGAGGATGAGGGTGACATGGCTATCAACCCACAGGATTCAGCCAACGCTGAGCAGCTGCCCACTCCCAGAGCGGTGCGGGCCAGTGTCCGAAGACGAATGCCACGGGAGGCAGATGATGTGCGTCATGATCAGGAGGTCTTCTGCTGACTGGAGGCCACCATGGTCAAAGTACAGCGCCTGCAGGCGAGAGCAATGATGGGGGTTCAGAGGCAGGCACGCACAACCAACAACAAGCTTGATGAAATAGGCAAGGGCGTTGGAGACATATCAGAGAGCATGCAGTCATTGGCATCCGGCATTTCCGACATCACACAGTGCATGACTGTCCTGTGCGACAAGTTGGACAGGGACCATTTGGAGAGACGCAAGGCTCGTGTCGATGTGCGGCAGCAGACAAAAGCCCTGAACAGATTTGCTACTGCAACCACCGTGCTGTGCAGACGGTCAGTGGTGATGCAGGATGCCATTGTGCAGTGCAGCACCAATTTATCAATGGCCAGAGTGACCTCTGCAATGGAGCTTATGCTCGCACAACAGACTGCCACTTGAGGCGACACATGTGTGGGGGAAAGTGAGGAGTCCACCAGCAGGATTGGCGCAAGCACTCCTGTACAAGAAGTACGTAGGTGCGGCAGGCTTCATGCAACTGAAACAGGCCACACCGAGAACATTGACACACAGCCACAGCAGTCCCACCCTGTGGTCCGTGGCCGTAAACATTGCATATGCCCTCCACCCAAGGAACAGGTCACGGTGGTGTTAACCATGACAACACAGTCATGGACATTTATATATCGTGTAACCAATGTGTGCTATAATTGCACTTGCGTAGTGAAAATTAAACTACGTACGTCATGAACTTTGCCTGTCTGTGTCTCATTACTCACTCAGAAATATTGCTGTGTGACCTCTGCCCGTCTCAGTCTCCCATCTGTAGCTGCTGCTGCTACTGTACCATGAGGTTCTGCCAGTTCTGTGTCATCATCAATGTCCTCATGATGTGTGATCTCCACCTCTGTGCCTTCCTTGGTGGCGAGATTGTGTAACATTGCACAGGTCGCAATGATTTTGCAGCACAGGATTGGGGTGTACTGGCGTGCCCCTCCACTCTTGTGGAGGCAGCAAAACCTGCTCTTTAGGCGTCCCAATGTGCGCTCCACAACGTTGCGTGTAGATCTGTGAGCCACATTGTACCGCCTTTCACTCCTGGTGGATGGGTTGAGGTAGGGGGTGAGCACAAAGGACCGCAGGGCATATGCACTGTCGCCTAGGGGGGAGAAAGAATGACATTAATTGCATGTACATGATACATTGATCAGCTGTGAGTGTCATGGTGTGTCAATGTCATTTACCTAGCAGGTATCCGTTTCCAAATTCTCCGGCAAGTAGGCGTGTGTATATTCCACTATTCTGGAATATGTATGAATCATGGGTACTTCCAGGGAACTTCGCAACGATGTCTGTGATGATGTTCCCAGCGTTGCATATGACCTGTACGTTGATGGAGTGCGTTGACTTGCTGTTTCTGTATAGGTGTTTTGTGGCTGCAGGTGGACAGAGTGGTACGTGGGTGCCATCAATGCAGCCTATCACGTGAGGGAAGTGTGCCAGTTGATAGAAATCAGTCTTGGTTTTTGCAAGTTTCGCTGGTGTATCAGGGAATGAAATGTAATGCTCCATCCTCTGCATCATGGCATCAAGGAACCTCCTGAAGAAGCGGGACAGTCAGCTCTGGGACACACCACCCACTGCAGCTATCACACTCTGGTAGCTCCCGGAGGCAAGCAGGTGTAAGCTACACAGCACCTGCACTTGGGGTGGGATGGCGTGGGCCCTGGATGTTGGGTGCTCCAGGAGTGGGTGTAGGTCCCTGATCAAGTCCTGGATGGTTTGGGGATGTAGCCTGTACCTCTGGAGTATTTCAGGCTCTGTCAGTTGGAACAGTGTTATCCTCTGCCTGTACACTTGTTCCTCCCTTTGCCATTCTCTCTCTTCTGCTGCCTGTAGTCTTTGCCGCCTTGCAATGACGTAGAAAGCCGCCATTATGGTTCTACAGGTGCATTTTGGGACTCTTTTTATGGCCTTCACCTGGTTACCACCTGCATTCAATCCATGGTAAATACCGACTCATAAATACCGAATTTCCGTGAATTCGGTATTTTTGGGCTTTCCTACATCTCCATGGCCATTGTTTACCGTTTCTTATTTACCAATTCGGAAAATAGGAAATCGGTAAATATGAATTTGGTATATTCCGCCTCGGTAAAAATACCGACTCATATTTACCGAGTCGGAATTATACCGACTCATATTTACCGAGTCGGAATTATACCGACTCATGTTTTCCGAATCGGTAAATAATATGCTCCTACATCTCATTTCATGGATACCGGTCGGTAATGGGCGAAATTACCGATTTTCGGCCGTTACTAACTACTAACTACTAGGGCTACCTACATCTGGCCCCATATGTCTTAAAATCTACTGAACGGATTTATACTAAATCACAAAAAGCACATTTTGTGGACAAAGATCTGTCTTCCTGCCAAATTTTCTTTAATTCTATTGAGTGATTTTTGCTGTAGCCCATCCTAAATAAGTCTATGAAAAGTGTGCGAAGTTTGTATTTTGAGACCCCCACTTTTTCTTGGCCTCTGCTTGACGAATCACCCAAAAACTTTCCACGGAGGAGCTGAGGTGGAGGGACTTTTCTTTGGTATAGCTTTGGGAAGATTGGTCAGGGCCAAAGTTATTAGCAAACTGAAAAACGTTTTGTGCATGGAAAAGCAGACCTAACTATAACTACCGACTGGCAACCACCATTAGGTAATATAAAAATCCTCCAATGCCCACCAAAGGAATCAAGACGCACTCGACTGCAGGCTCCAAGCTTGATTTAATTATACTGGAATGTGAAACAATGTATGCCTCCACTACACGTTTCGGTCTCCAGACCTTTATCATGAGTACCATCATCAATAAATATGAACAGTAACAATCCAAGGCAACAGAAGGGCAACAATTACATATCAAACCCTACATGCAAAAACATTAGTGAGTATTTAGACTCAGTGTACAACACATTTAAATTAAAACTTCCATTTTATTGATATAATTTCAAATATAAAATGTAAAAATTCTGACATTGACATAAATCACTAAACAACCATAATACATCATAACAGACACTTTGAAATTATGACCAATTATACAAAAACAATAATTACAACAACTGAAAAAAAAAACAATATTTCTGTATTACACAACAAAAGACAATCAATGATAATCTTGTTAGTGTGAAAGTGTGGCTGAGATGGTGAAAAGATCTTGTTTTTCTCTACGCGCGTTTCGGCGTGAAAGACGCCTTATTCAGGAAAGCCACATTGTTTCCTAAATAGACATTAAAGACAAAAAAAAAATACATACATAGAGATCCCTTATTTTGACAATACTATCATCAATAAACACACTTCTTGGCAACTGATGTGTGTTTATACAAATGGCTTCCCCCTTCATTGAGAGATCCAATTGGAAAACATTATGATACATTATGGTCTAAATAGTTAATCACTCAAATAATATGCCCCAGATGAGCAGTACAATTGGAACATACACTTTGGTAAAACAGTTGTAGCAAATGTAATTATACTGTCATATAGATATGCTTTGCCTATATGCTGTGTTAAGTTAGCATGAGCTATTAGAAGTTTAAACGCCATTTTACGTTTCTGCTGCTTTGGCACACGACTCATAACTGTTATTTTAACTTTGAGCCTAGTAGAGTGTTTTGATTCACACCAGAATAATATGTTGTTTCTCTGATATCAGCTTTGCTTAGTGAGCTGTGTCTGTACAGTGAGTGCTGAAACCTTCAAGGATAACTCGACACAGTGGTTGTTGTGAGTAAGCATGGGCGTAAAATCCGCTCCGCTCGCGGATTTTTCGGATTTTCGGCAAATCCGCAATCCGCGAACGCTCGCGAATTTGTCGAAAATCCGTGAATCCGCTCGCGGCGGATTTTTTGCTTGGTTGCGGCGCGCGGCGTGGTGCACGGCGTTCACTTTCCGTCATTTTAGCGTTTGCCGAGTTGTTTTTCTTTGCGAGTGACGCGCCATTTTAGATCTTGCTGCGTGTTCCCGCGGGAGTTTGTCGCCCGCGAATACGTACTCGCGGCTTGCCACCTTGCACAGCACACCTCGCGAGAGTTCGCAATTGCGAACATGTAGTTGCGGCGGAAAGGAACAATCTCGCACTTGCGAAATAGAGATTTTGCAATTTCGCACAAGAAAATCACCAGCAAACAGGATAAACCTTCAGAAAATTATGATTTTTATCAGAATCACTCCTCAGGTTGACATTTGCATGGCCTTTTTTTTTGCAAGGAGTCCATTTTGGGGGGGGGGGGAGGAAGGAAGTGCCCCACAGTCTCCAACTTCCTGTTCCTGTCCAGCAGGCTCCTCCCAGTGCTTTGTCCATCTCCTGGTCACTTTCATTTGGATCTGGAGCTGGAAGGATTACTTTTTGTGGGTGCTGCTGGATATTTGGATTTGAGGCCTTTTTGACTGTCTTTGGATCACTTTTGGATTAGAAATCAACTTTCACAAGTAAGTTTGTTTGGGGCATTACAGTTGCTGCAAGTACAATTTTGGAACTTTTTCAGAAAATTAAATAAATTATATTGTGGGTAGCCACAGTATCCAGTAGGACCAGGGTTGGTTATGGGTGCATGATACAACTGTTTTGTTGAATTTAAACACCATTGAGGCCATGGATGGGCTGGGATTGTGCAGATTTTATTGTTTTTTGTCGTTTTTTTGGGCCTGCTGGTGTGGCCCTTTGCCCAGGGGTGGTGAGTGTTGCATGGGCCTAGTCTTTCTGTGGGGTGTCTTCTTGAATTTAAACATAATTGAGGCCATGGATGGGCTGGGATTGTGCTTATTTTATTGTTTTTTGTCGTTTTTGGGGGGCTGCTGGTGTGGCCTTTTGCTTGCCCAGGGGTGGTGGTGGTGCATGGACTGAGTGTGCCTGTGGTGTTGTCTCACTCTCTTTGATGTAAACATCATGGATGGCATTGGATTGTGGTGATTTCTGGCTGTTTTTCTGTTTTTTGGGGGTGTACTGTTGATGTGGTCTGGCCATGTGGGTGGTGGTGGTGGCCATCTTGAGTGCTGGCTGGTACAGGCAACATGTGCTTGGGGTGTAAGGGGGCCATTTTGAGGAGAGGCAGTGTCTGAGGCCTGCACTTATTTTGCCTACTTTTCATTCCTTATGCCCAGGGGTAGTGAGTGTTGCATGGGCCTAGTGTTTCTGTGGGGTGTCTTCTTGAATTTAAACATAATTGAGGCCATGGATGGGCTGGGATTGTGCTTATTTTATTGTTTTTTGTCGTTTTTGGGGGGCTGCTGGTGTGGCCTTTTGCTTGCCCAGGGGTGGTGGTGGTGCATGGACTGAGTGTGCCTGTGGTGTTGTCTCACTCTCTTTGATGTAAACATCATGGATGGCATTGGATTGTGGTGATTTCTGGCTGTTTTTCTGTTTTTTGGGGGTGTACTGTTGATGTGGACTGGCCATGTGGGTGGTGGTGGTGGCCATCTTGAGTGCTGGCTGGTACAGGCAACATGTGCTTGGGGTGTAAGGGGGCCATTTTGAGGAGAGGCAGTGTCTGAGGCCTGCACTTATTTTGCCTACTTTTCATCCCTTATGCCCAGGGGTAGTGAGTGTTGCATGGGCCTAGTGTTTCTGTGGGGTGTCTTCTTGAATTTAAACATAATTGAGGCCATGGATGGGCTGGGATTGTGCTTATTTTATTGTTTTTTGTCGTTTTTGGGGGGCTGCTGGTGTGGCCTTTTGCTTGCCCAGGGGTGGTGGTGGTGCATGGACTGAGTGTGCCTGTGGTGTTGTCTCACTCTCTTTGATGTAAACATCATGGATGGCATTGGATTGTGGTGATTTCTGGCTGTTTTTCTGTTTTTTGGGGGTGTACTGTTGATGTGGACTGGCCATGTGGGTGGTGGTGGTGGCCATCTTGAGTGCTGGCTGGTACAGGCAGCAACATGTGCTTGGGGTGTAAGGGGGCCATTTTGAGGAGAGGCAGTGTCTGAGGCCTGCACTTATTTTGCCTACTTTTCATCCCTTATGCCCAGGGGTAGTGAGTGTTGCATGTGCCTAGTGTTTCTGAGGGGTGTCTTCTTGAATTTAAACACCATTGAGGCCATGGATGGGCTGGGATTGTGCAGATTTTATTGTTTTTTGTCGTTTTTTTGGGCCTGCTGGTGTGGCCCTTTGCCCAGGGGTGGTGAGTGTTGCATGGGCCTAGTCTTTCTGTGGGGTGTCTTCTTGAATTTAAACACCATTGAGGCCATGGATGGGCTGGGATTGTGCAGATTTTATTGTTTTTTGTCGTTTTTTTGGGCCTGCTGGTGTGGCCCTTTGCCCAGGGGTGGTGAGTGTTGCATGGGCCTAGTCTTTCTGTGGGGTGTCTTCTTGAATTTAAACATAATTGAGGCCATGGATGGGCTGGGATTGTGCTTATTTTATTGTTTTTTGTCGTTTTTGGGGGGCTGCTGGTGTGGCCTTTTGCTTGCCCAGGGGTGGTGGTGGTGCATGGACTGAGTGTGCCTGTGGTGTTGTCTCACTCTTTTTGATGTAAACATCATGGATGGCATTGGATTGTGGTGATTTCTGGCTGTTTTTCTGTTTTTTGGGGGTGTACTGTTGATGTGGACTGGCCATGTGGGTGGTGGTGGTGGCCATCTTGAGTGCTGGCTGGTACAGGCAGCAACATGTGCTTGGGGTGTAAGGGGGCCATTTTGAGGAGAGGCAGTGTCTGAGGCCTGCACTTATTTTGCCTACTTTTCATCCCTTATGCCCAGGGGTAGTGAGTGTTGCATGGGCCTAGTGTTTCTGAGGGGTGTCTTCTTGAATTTAAACACCATTGAGGCCATGGATGGGCTGGGATTGTGCAGATTTTATTGTTTTTTGTCGTTTTTTTGGGCCTGCTGGTGTGGCCCTTTGCCCAGGGGTGGTGAGTGTTGCATGGGCCTAGTCTTTCTGTGGGGTGTCTTCTTGAATTTAAACATAATTGAGGCCATGGATGGGCTGGGATTGTGCTTATTTTATTGTTTTTTGTCGTTTTTGGGGGGCTGCTGGTGTGGCCTTTTGCTTGCCCAGGGGTGGTGGTGGTGCATGGACTGAGTGTGCCTGTGGTGTTGTCTCACTCTTTTTGATGTAAACATCATGGATGGCATTGGATTGTGGTGATTTCTGGCTGTTTTTCTGTTTTTTGGGGGTGTACTGTTGATGTGGACTGGCCATGTGGGTGGTGGTGGTGGCCATCTTGAGTGCTGGCTGGTACAGGCAGCAACATGTGCTTGGGGTGTAAGGGGGCCATTTTGAGGAGAGGCAGTGTCTGAGGCCTGCACTTATTTTGCCTACTTTTCATCCCTTATGCCCAGGGGTAGTGAGTGTTGCATACTTGCATGTCCCTAGTCTTTCTGTGGGGTGTCTTCAATGTAAACATCATGGATGGCATGGGATTGTGCTCATTTTTCTGTGTTTTGTCGATTTTTTGGGGTGTATAACTGAACTGATGTTCCTCTGTCTTCCATTGCTTTTAGGTGCACAAGAAGACTCAATAGAACCACCAGTGCCAGGAAGAAGTCCTGCAGCGGTGTGTGCAGCATAACGTCACGCGACGTCACATCTGGACACAGAACCCTCTGCAACTCGTGCAACTGCTGCCTGCTGACCTGCTCTGAAGAAGATGGCCCCAAAAAAAGTAACCCGTAGCTCCTCTAGCAAGAAAGGTGCCAGTAAGGAGCAGAAGAAGCAAGTTACCAAGGACACTGGTGTGCCGCCCGCCCCTTTTTTTGTGAGTAAAAAAAAAAGTATGCCTGCAGCAGCTGCAGCGGGATCTGCTGGGGACCAAGCTGGCAGCAGCACCCCCGCTCCATTGGGCTCAGTGCCACCACCACCACCACGCCAACTTAAGTCCAAGCCCTTGAGTGCTGCAGAGGCAGCCAGTATACTTCTTCAATCACCATCGACCAGTGATGTTGGCTCATCGCAAGAAAGCAGCAGCAATGTCCCTCAATCAACACAGGTTGTTGTAGCTCATCTGACGAGTGTTGAACAACCACAGCGGCAACAACAATCACATGTGCAAGTACAAGCCCAAGTACATGTGGAAGGAGAGGCAGCGCAAGGAGATGCGCATGCAGAGGTGCATGGAGGGTCACAACAAGTGCCCACAATAGTTGTTCCTCCCGAAGTAGGGGCACATCAGGAAATCGACAATCAAGGCGAGGTATCATTTGAGGAAGCCACTCCTCCTGATGATCCTTCATTGTCTTCCACAACCCTAGCAAGGAAGAGATCAAGGGTGGTGTCTACATCCTCTTCAAGCACACCTCCTTCTGATGATACGGATCAAACTTGGGAACCAGCACCACAGCCGTCTGAGAGTGAGGCACACCATGATCCAACAAAGGTACTTAAGCGTAAAAGGAAGCTCGTCCAAAGTCTCAGACTTATGGAGTGTGATGAGGCTCAACAAGAAGTGGCGGATACTGCTGCTGATGAAGACTCTGCCAACGACGACCCAGTCATCATAAAGGTCACTGCAGCCCCAGCGGGCATGCCTCAAACAGACATTTTGACCCTAGCCCGAAGAGCTGCTGAGCGTGATGATGATGATGATGTTGTCGATGAGGAGGCAGTGGAAACACCACAATCATTGGAGTTAAGTAGTACACCAACTCGTCCCGCTTCCATATTTCTTTCTGGCAAGAAGAGACCTCCGTCAACCTCGACCTTAATTAGTGGCGGTGAAAGTGCAAAACGTACAAAAGTTGGGCAATCCAGATCCTCCACTTCATCTGGCATTAGCTTCATGACCACCACCACCAGTATCGCCGCCTCCTCCATGTCCCACAGACACTTCAAGTCCCCCGTTTGGGACTTCTTTACTGTTTGTCCAAAAAATCCAAAGTTTGCCATTTGTACCATTTGTAAGCAAGCAGTTAGTCGTGGTAAGCCAGGTACCAACTATGGTACCGGAGGCCAGAGAGGTCATCTTAGGAGACAGCACACTGTCAAATGGTTTGCGCACCTAGATGCGATCAAGAAAGGCCAAATTCAAGGAAACGTTGATGTTTCATCTGATGATGACGAGCAGGAAGAAGACGTGTCAAACACTTCCCTTACACCCAGTACCCCTGTCAGCAGCACACCCAATGTGAGGCACACTAAGAGTGTTGGAGCGAGTGAGACACCAACGCACAAAAGTTCACCAGCGAGCAAAATTGGGTCAACGAAGTCATTATCAGCCCGTAAATGCTTGGTCCAGGGCAACATTAGAACAATGCTTACTTCAGACGTGCCATATGAACGCAACCACCCACTGACGCGTCTGTATAACACTAAGCTGGCTAAAATGCTAGCTGTGGACCTTCTACCTTTTTCTTTTGTAGAAGCGGTAGGTTTTCTTGAATTAGTTGCAACGCTCTGCCCTAAATGGAAGGTTCCGAGCCGGTTCTATTTTGCCAGAGTTGCGGTTCCAGCACTACATGAAGATGTGCTGCAGGCGATTGGGGCAGCTTTGCAGAAGAGTGCTGTTCACACAATACATCTGACAACAGACATGTGGACCAGTGGCCCAGGCGATGATTACATGTGCATCACTGCACACTGGGTCTCTTTTTCAGGTGTTATAGCAAAGCTAAACGCAGGTGTTGACCCGGACCAAGTTTTCAAAGCTGCTCGGAAACATGCAACACTAGCCATGTTTGCCTTGGAGAAAAGTCACACAGCAGAAAACCTTTTGGAAGAGTTTGACAAAAAGGTGTTGTCAATGCTATCCCCCCTAAAACGCAAGATTGGTTATGTTTCCACGGATAATGGCGCCAATGTAGTTAAGGCCATGTCACAGGGTCACCATGTTAGAGTGCCGTGTTTGGCGCACTGTATCAACCTGGTAGTTCAAAAATTCTTGAGTGATAAAGAGAGTCCAGCGTTCGAGGTAATGGCCACCTGCCGCAAAATGTGCAACCATTTCAGCCATTCTTTTAAGGCCCGGAAGCATCTGCGGAGACTGCTACTTCAACGTGGAATGCCAGTGAAAGCACTCATCCAGGAGGTGGCAACACGTTGGAACTCAACCTTCTACATGCTTGAGCGTCTGCATGAGCAGTATACGGTACTCGATCACTATTTCTTGACAGAGGCTACATCTCAGAAGGAGGACCTGCGGATGAGTAAGGCGCAATGGGCCATAGTTAAAAGCCTGACAGACATGCTTCGTCCTTTTGAGTTCTTCACGCGTGCAGTCAGCCAGGAGGACTGTAATTTGGGAAAAGCTATCCCATTGTTGTGCATACTGGAGCACCAACTGATGGCGGTTTCTTCTGAGTTTGAAAAATATGAAAAAAAAAAAAACCATTTCATTTTGTCTGAGAAATTATTACATCGCCTACGTGGTGATGAACGTCTTAAAAACATCAACTCAGATCAGCATTACATTTGTGCTACTATTCTGGATCCACGCTACAAAAAGGCGCTGGCAGACAACGCATTCTTTCCTTTCGGTGATGCAGATGTTCAAAAGTACAAACATTGGTTAGCCTGGTCAGCCAAGAGGTTTGAAAAAGAACGGCAGGTTATTGAAGGAGAAGCCAGTACATCAGCATCAGCATCAGCAGGCCATCCGCAGTCACAAGAATCCACTTCTGCACCTGTGGCTGGGGCACAAGTGACCTCTCAGCCGTTAAAGACACCGGCAACTGGATCATCTGCACCACACACAATGACAACACTAACAGTGGCTGGGGAGGAGGATTGGCTAAGTTTGATGGGGTATGGTTCTCTAAAAAATGTCACAGGCACAGCAAAAAGTAAGCAAAGTGGAGGAACAGTTGATGACCTTGAGTCGATGGTGCAGGACTATCTGAATGACTCAACAGTGGTCTTTCTTAATGAGGAGCCATTGCAGTATTGGCATGGCAAAAAACAATTGTGGCCACAGCTCTACAACCTGGCTATAAACTATTTGTCTTGCCCACTCGCAAGTGTGTCTTCTGAACGTGTTTTCAGTGCTGCTGGTGGCATTGTAACTGCCAAACGGAGCCGCCTATCGCCCAAAAATGTGGAGCGGCTGACAATGATCAAGATGAATCAGCACCTCATACCACCAGATTACAAAGTGCGAGAAAGCACGCCACATGAAGACGATGAGGACAGCAACGTAGATGAGGGGATTTTTTCTCTGTTTGGTGCCACTGACCTCATCCAGCCTGAATTCGCAGAGTATGATGACGAAATCTTGTTCTTATTCCCTGACACCGAGCCCTGAAAATGAGACAATCAATCAAGAACTTTCTTTTTCGTCCTTATTCACTTTTATTCCTGTGTGCTTTGTGTCTCTCTTTCTTTGTTTTGCACAGTTAATTTAATTCAAACTTTAATCACCTAATCCCAAAAAGAAGACCATCATCAGTACTGTCTTCACTTGTTTGCTTATTGATTTGAAGGTGCCGCAGTCTACATTCCTCAGGTTCACAAGTTCTGAAGAACATGCTCCTCTATCCTCCTCCTCCAGACTGCGATTTCCCTCCAAGCAGAGTGCTGGATTACGCACAATGAAGAAAGACTCAGCACTTGTGGGGGTGTTGTACTTCTTTGCGGGTGAGTTGACGGTTTTGGGCCCATTGCTGTGAAGCTCTAATAATGGACAAAAGTGTTTTGGACCAAATATGAGGTGAAAATTTCTTGCCGTTTTTGCTGACTTGCTTGCCTTTGAGGTGCTCTTTGGCGGGGTTCCGGGGGTTTGTGTGTAATTTTTGGTGTCTGTCGAAGCACTGCTGCGACAGTCTAATCTTGATTGCATTTGCTTTTCAGGAAATCCGTGGTGGAAAACAGGAGTTATGATGATTGATGATGACCTAGCTGCACAGCGCGTTACTTTGGACCGAAGGCCGAGAGATATTGTAAGTATGAGATTTAGCTTTTTCGCTGTTTGGGGGTGTTGTCGGGTGTTTTTTTGCGGGTGGGTTGGCGCCGGCGGGTCTTGCCTGGGGCATTCCTGGGAAGGTCTAATACCGGATACAAGTGTTTTGGACAAAATCCATAAGGAACAGCCTTTTTTTTGCCATTTCTTCAGACATCTTGCTCAATGTAGCATTTTGGGGGGCTTCCTGCTGTTCGTGGGTGGGTTGCGGCCGGGGTCTCTGTCGAAGCACTGCTGCGACAGTCTAATCTTGATTGCATTTGCTTTTCAGGAAATCCGTGGTGGAAAACAGGAGTTATGATGATTGATGATGATGACGACCTAGCTGCACAGCGCCGCGTTTGGACCGAAGGCCGAGAGACATTGTAAGTATGAGATTTAGCTTTTTCGCTGTTTGGTGGTGTTGTGTCGCGTGTTTTTTTGCGGGTGGGTTGGCGCCGGCGGGTCTTGCCTGGGGCTTTCCTGGGAAGGTCTAATACCGGATACAAGTGTTTTGGACAAAATCCATAAGGAACAGCCTTTTTTTTGCCATTTCTTCAGACATCTTGCTCAATGTAGCATTTTGGGGGGCTTCCTGCTGTTCGTGGGTGGGTTGCGGCCGGGGTCTCTGTCGAAGCACTGCTGCGACAGTCTAATCTTGATTGCATTTGCTTTTCAGGAAATCCGTGGTGGAAAACAGGAGTTATGATGATTGATGATGATGACGACCTAGCTGCACAGCGCCGCGTTTGGACCGAAGGCCGAGAGACATTGTAAGTATGAGATTTAGCTTTTTCGCTGTTTGGTGGTGTTGTGTCGGGTGTTTTTTTGCGGGTGGGTTGGCGGGTCTTGCCTGGGGCATTCCTGGGAAGGTCTAATACCGGCTAGAAGTTAGTTGGACAAAATCCATAAGGAAACACCAGTTTTGGCACTTTGTAAGTTAGGGTTCGTTAGGGTTAGCCCTAGCAGCAGGATTGCATGTGTTTAGGGGGGTTCTATTGCAACGCGGTTCTGTTGTTGTAGAGCACTGTTGGAGCGATGCTGGCTATGGATACTTTTGCTTGCAGGCAAGTGGTTTGAATACAATCCACGGTCTGTATTTGGGTCTACTGTTACTTTCAAAGTACGTTTTGTAACCATTTTTCTGCTAGGCATCATCAAAGTGTGACTTTTTGAACCACACAGCGTACATACCTTTTATTTATTTATCAGTGGTATTGTAATAGCACTTCCTGTTTTCCGTTCAATAATTACAGGCCGGGTTTCAGTCAACATCCGCCAGGCAGGCAGTGGACAGGGTGTCTCTTCTGTCAGTGGTCACCACCACATTGATGGACGAAGCGTCAGCTGGAATGGAGGAGTGCCGCCAATAAGAGGAATTGTTTGCTGCATGCAACTTACTTACCAATTTCAACAGGACAACTCCAACAACATACGCAATACAGATACAGTATCCATTGTTGTCTTTTATTCTATGAGTGTGACTGCATGTGCTTACCTTTACTTTGTAACCAAAGATTGTCTGTAAACTCTGTATCTTCAATTATTGTTTGTCCATGCTCTGCTTTTTTTTTCTTCTCTCAACAAAACCTACCCAAAAAGAAACCCCCATTCCCATCCATTTTACAAACCCTAACCCTCTTCCCCCGGGCTGTGTTGTTTTGCTTGATGTCTGACTAAAATGACATCAATAATTCCACACACTTGCTGGGGAGGATAAGGTGATAGCAGCAACAGGCTGGTGAAGGAATACGAGGATATCTTCTAGACTTACTCAGCTTCAGTACTATATCTTCTAGTAGTAGTAGCCAATGTCAAATAAATTCAACGCAAGTACTAGTTATACTTGCAATACTTTACCATTTGTTAGGCTACATTATGGCACTGTTCTAGTGTACTGTCACCTGCTATTTTCTCGATCGTACCGTAACCGTTGTAATGCTACAGTAAGGAGTACAAACAAGGTTTCGTTTTCTTTTTTTCCATAGGCATGCAACTGCCACTGTGTCACACCACTAGTAACACCGCAATGAGGAAATGTCACCCGCCCAGGAATGACAACGTTAATCCCCATTTCACCTGGAGCCAGCCCTGGGCCTAGCCCTAATTTCTAACACAAATTACAGGTAAGATAAGCGTTTGGTGGGAGGTAGTATAATGGAGTATTATTTCGGAGTAGACAAGAGTTTGACGGTTGTACTACTAAAGTCCTACGACTGTTCAGGAAAACAAAGTTACTGTTACACCCCCGCCCCCCACCCACCAGACTGAAAAGCAGTAAAAAACAGGTATGGTCAGATAAAGTAGTTGAAAAATATATTTATTTATCCCTAACAAAATAATCTCCCTCACCCACCCTAACCCCAACGATTGTCTCTGAAACGTCCCAAAACGATCCCAACTCCCAAATCCCACCCCCCAAAAGTCTATAAAAAAAGGGCAAGGGACACTCCACTACTGGAGGGTGCTGGTGCTGGTGCATGATGCGGCATGGGCATCATACTCCTTGCGGAGGGTGGCAAGCTCGGAGCGGAGGCCCTTAACCAAGGTCTTATACCTCAGGACCTCCTGCTCCAGGTTGGACATGCGGACTCGGAGGCGGTGTTGGCGTTCCTTGCAGCTCCTGTGGGGGGCAGCTGGTGTTTCCGGTGCTTGGCGGTGGCGGTCGGCTTTCTTAGCCCGGCTCGGTCCCGCTGGTTTAGTCACGGAGGAGGATGCAGTCGAAGATGTTGCCCCGCTCGACTGCGTGTCCTCCTCCTCCTCCAGGGCCACCAGCCGCCGATACTCGGCGACTGTGGCCTCCAGCCTCCGTTGCCGGGCCAATCTAGCCTGCTCCCTCCTTGTTGTTGATTTGGAAGAAGGAGCAACTATATGAAGAAAGAAAGACATAGTCTGTAACCAATGCTCCTTATTAATAACACAAAGTGATTGAGCCGAAAGTTGGGTCACAGAGTACAAGTAGCAAATTGAAAGCACAGTACATAACTATTGAGGACAGTATCTATGTAACCCTCCCACTTCTGCATCCTTGCTCTAACAGTAGTGGTAGTTTAATGAACTAATTCTACGACCACTATGGACTTCCATTACAGTCGACTATGACAGTACACCAGTCTTATTCTTCTTCTTCTCTCTTGTTTAGGGAAATGGGTACGTTATCTTATGCAAGCCGGCAGAATGACATGGACACAGCACAGTGAAGTTGCACCCGAGAAAAAAAGTTGCACACCATGATGATGGAGACAGACTTGCGTTACTGTACCGGTCCAGTACATGCAGGTGGTGAAGCTATTACTTTTCTATTACGGGTGGCACTGAGAATACTCTGTTACAAGGGCTACTGCTTAATTAATTTACCTTTCACCCTACAGTGCAAATGAGTACTAGAAAAGGAAACTGAAGAAGCTAACTAATTTGATTATCTATCACTTCACATGGGACGTATTTAATGACAGATGAGATGACTTTAGGTGCTTTGCTTAATATTGAGTGAACACAGTGATACACCCACACATGAATGACGTACTACAAGTAAACTAAAGTTATTAAGAGAGGTACGGAGTGTCCACCGTAATAACCAGATATATGCTGTGAATGCAAACGCAATACAAAGTACTGCTACTATTCATGGAAGTATTGGACACATTTACAATTTCTTTTCCTTGCCTTCCCTGCACTGGGACGGACGTGCGGGTGCGGTGGTACATGCTCTTCAAGGTAACACTTACTTCACCTGGCGACCATCTACTCTCTCTAGATACACATTTGCTATGTAAGAGTCAGAGAATACCATGCTCCAGGCATCCATTCATTCAAAGTATACGCACACATACAGTTTCTGTTTCACCCACCCAGGCTGCTGTCCTTCCACCCATCCTTGCTTCATCATTGACCCAGCCATGCACCATACCATATTCTTTCCTTCCCAGCCACCTCTGGGTCCAAGCAAACACATATCGTTCTTCTTTGCCAGCCATCATACAAGTTCGCGTCCCACTTACTTACACCCTTCTTTCGCTTTTCGTTCATCCCATCCATCACGTTCGTCTAAGAACTTATTGGGATTCTTCTCACCAAAAACTTCACAGCTAAGTCGAAGTACATTTCGAGGAGGCTACTACCTGGTTGATTTGTAATTGTAATACACCCGTGCAGAAAGCACACTATGCAGTCTTCAATCTCAATAAGTAAGGAATATATAGCTTACCTGTTTCCGCCACCACCGTTTGATCCCCCACAGGAACGGCCACCAGCTCTTCTACCGCCGCATCCTCCCCAGAGGCCTCCGAGTCCAAGTCCAACACATCAGCCACCTCCGCGCTGGCCCCGTCACCAGATGTTACACCTACAAAGTACATTTAAGAAAGTTAGAATACACCACTCACTACTATATAATATTTGGTCTAGGAGAAATGTTAAAAAAACAGAATACAATGTAATAATTTGTGACTGTCTACTCCATAGTAAAAATGTCCCATTTTCCAGGGAAGGCTGTTGTCTTGCTGCACTTTTATGCACAACTGATGAATGCTTGCTTTTGATTTTTAACACGCACCACTTTTTCTCCTAACAGACAGAAGCTTGACTCCTGAGTCCTAAGAACACGACCAGGATCAAGTTCAAAGTAGGTGAGAGTTCGGCTCGACCACAAGAAATGTGTCCAATTAATCGTCAGCACTAACCACTTTTCCGTTTACAGTTAAATAGTTTTATGACAAAGTAGATTTCAATAAATGTGTTTACTTTTAATAAAGCTTTTACACTTAAATAGACTCTGTGGTTTTTGTTCCTCTAGACTAGAGTGGATGAGCTAAAGGTTTTGGAATTTTTGCAAGCATGAGTGCCTCTGACACTTCTTGACTGTGCTGTGACTCCGTACTACTCTCTTGTCCTGCGTACGATAATCTAGAGATCATTGGGGATCTATAATCGGTGACTTCGGGAGCTGAATGACTCTGCCACACTATCTAGTCAGTAAGGAGACAGTGCATAGAGGTATTGCTGAATATAATGGGAGTCCAATGGAATTGCCAAATGTCCAATCTTAGTTAGCTACACAGACAGACTAATAAAAATAGTCTAGTAATACCACAGGGAGTCATCATATTCGAGGCAGGATAAGAATTTATATTCAGTCTACAAGAAGATCAAAGACGATTTAGAAAAAATCGAATGAGGAACGCTAGGAAAAAATAGGTACTGTTTAGTAAAATGTAAACTTACTGGGGCCAGCAAAGGAGCCCTCGCCTGCCCGATCCTGGCCTGCATCCTCAGCACCCTCCTCCTGTGTCCTCTTGCCCTTGGGGGGAGCTGATGTACAACATGAAAGAAAGAAAAACCATAAAACATGGATGAGATTTTTCAACCAAATCAAACATTTCAAAAGAACAATAACAACATATTTTGGAAAAATAGCAAATAGATAGACAACTATTCCACGGGATCTATCTCATGTGGTATACTACGTTATTCGTATTGCCTGATTTGCGGAACGTTGACTTAGAAAGTTCCTATGTAACTCAATAAACAGACTACTAAAGAGGTTTGCCTAGGCCTGGCACTGCAGGCAGTAGTGCACAACACGTGACAGACAAAGTCCATCCTGCTTGCAGATCAGTGAATACTCAAACTATCAATCCACCCGCCACCACCGCCACTATTTCTTCTGATAGCCATGTGACTGTCTAAAGGAAGGACACTGGACTTCAGTCTGTTGGGGCTGATTTATAAGTCCCTTGCGGAAGTTGCGGCTGATTTTCCTCCATTGTTGCGTGCCTTTTCTGACGCAGCGGCAGAACAAAAGACTCGCCATGGTGTTGGTGCGGCGTATATATTAAAAAAAAAACACATATGGGCATATGGGCGATGCATCACGTTGTAAAGCCCTGCGCCATCAGGGGGCGTTCCGGCGCAAGGGAGGGCGTACCTGCGCAGGAACGAATCCTAAAAGTGGCTGAGGGAAATCTACAAGATGTCAATCAGTCATTTTTATGACAATGATGCATGACTCAAACCCTGCGCGCTTGAAGCCGACGTACGGCTTGATGCAGCATTGGGGAGATAGGGTACCCCAGAGCATTGCTGGAGCTGCGCCATCGTTGGCACGCAACTCCAGCAATGCGCTGCCTTTACGGCACAGATGCGTAAGGCTTCTGTGACGTTTTGGGCCAATGGGTGGTGGTGGCATGGCACACAATTACTGCCGCATCCCTGCTACTTTGCAGGGATGCGCCGGTAATTGAAAATATGACCCTTACTGTCTAGCATTACGCAGTTCTTTTCTTTACAGTACACTGATACATAATTTCTCAGGCCAATGAAATGCTTCTGAACACAACATACAAAACAAAGAAGCATAGTAGCAAGCAAGGCTACTGAGAAGGAGAGCAGTGCACCTGAAAATGAAATGCATAGAAGATTTTGAAATATAATTTACCTCAATGTAATCGGCAGCATTATTGCTCTTGGTAAAGAACAAAGATTTGCAAATAACAGAGCCGGATAAAACAGAGTAGTAAATGTACTACTACTACTACTCACCAAGCCCGGGGACCTCTACGCCGAGCGCGTCCAGCAAGTCCCGCTCCCGGTCCATGACATCGGTCCAGCGGTGGGTGGCCTGGTTATACGTGCGCCGGACCCCAGAGATCTTGTACATGGCCCGGCACACCTTCTCCCACCGCTGGCGGCGCTCCCGGATGCCATAGCCGGTCGCGATCTTGCCGCCTCCCAGGATCGTCTTGGGGAGGCGGCGCTGGACATGGAAGATCAGTGCCGCCACTTCCTCCGCGCTAAAGATCTCCCTCGGGACCACTTGCTCCCCCCTTAAACGCCCGCACGGGAGCCGGGCACGGGGTGCGGGACCCTTCCCCTTCTCAGGGTGCTTCCCGGCTCCCTTTACCATGGTCTGGGCAGAAATAAACTTAAATGATAAAGAAGAAATAGAATAGTGAAGAAGAAAATAAAAGAGTTTAAAAAAGTAGTTTAAAAGTAACTAAAAGCTGCAGAAAACACAAAAATATAGAGCTAGAAAAATAGAGGGTTAGATAATAAGTAAAATTAGATCAAAAAAACTTCAAACAAGCAAAGGATGGCAGAGATTGAGAGAGGATAGAGAAAGCATGCCCAGAACCATAGCAATGAATGAGAAACAAGATGGCCGCGCCCGTTCACGACCGCGTGGGTAAGTTCGCGCGAGATTTTCCTTGCGAGTACGCGCGAACTTGTACTCGCGAGCAGCACACTTTGCGAGATTACACATAGCGGGCGGAAACGGAATTACGTCACGCCAACAAGATGGCCGCGCCCGTGTACGACCGATAGGGTAACTTGGCAAACGAATAGCTAGAAGCGCCTCGCGAACACGCGCAAGATCACGCGAACATACACGTCGCAACAAAAACAATTTTGTATTCGCACGTATTCGCGGCTTCCGAAATCGATCTCGCACGGATTCGCGCCCCAAATAACGCGCGAAATTGCAAAAAAAACGATTTTAGCTAAAATGAAAGCAATGAGCAGGTGCAAAAGTTCAAACTTAACATTAGTAACATTCAAGGTAGTGCTTCCTGATGGGCCCCTCCAGAGTTTGCAACAATTCTATGACCCTGCTATGACCCAAACAGCAGGCTCATAGAATAGCACCATAAAGGTCCTGTAAAAAAAAAAAATCACTGCAACAAATAGCAAATTACAGATAAGGAAGGAAGCAGGTGCCAGCCAGACTGGAACTTTCAAAATTACTGACACATTAATGAAACACAAATTAATTGATGGCAGTTGAAGAAGGGCAGGTGTGCTAGCTTTTTTCAACCACCATAATCTACAGTAATAAATAAACCTAATAGGTGCCTGTGAGGATGTACTAGAGGGTGGCATGGGTGTCCCAGAGGGTGGCAGTGGTGAAACAGAGGGTGCTGTGAACCTGTGATGATAAACCAGACGTAGAAACAACATAGTCGCGGCCGTTGCAAGCCGAAAAGTAAGTTCGCAATTGCGAACTTGTCCCAAAATCGGCGCGAACACGCGCCAACACAAAAAACGGAAAAATCCGCAAGTCCGCTAGAGTTCGCGGATCTTCGCGGATTGCGAATCCGTAAATACGCAAGTTCGCGGATTGCCAATCCGCAAAATCCGCCCATGCTTAGTTGTGAGGTCTGATCTTCGCACCTTCCTAGACATAACATACATGCAGCTGCGGCAAAATTCTGGCTTTAGGCGCGTTTTATATTGCTTTGCACAGAGCATACTCACACACTTGATGGTGCTTTGCATGCAGAGAGCTGGTGGAAGATGATGTGATCCCTTACCACTACGATCCGAGGTATGGGCCCGCCCTGCTAAAACCCAAAGAGACCTTCTTAGATATAATATAAAATACTAGCTAGGGAGGGTGAGAGTTAGGTGTTGTTTAACCCTATTCATTTTAGATTTTTAACATGCTTTCACCTTTTGTATTCTATGGACTAGTAACTATGCTGATTACTTTGCTTCTTATAATATGTTTGCTTGTATTAGCTAAGATACTGCGTTTGAGAACACTGCATTAGTAAATAAACATTTCAAATGTGCAAGCGTCCTCATTTACTCCTAGTTCTGGATTGAAATGATTGTATAACGAAAGAGTGTTCATGTGTTCCACGTTACCTGAGGTATTCTAAGTCCATGTTCTGGTTTGTCTAAGCATTGGGAGTTTGTAATGACCAATGAGACACTGTAGCTAGTCTGGTAGGGTATTTTGGGTACTAAGCTGAGTTTTGGCACACCCTAATTCACTGAGGTTCCAAGTCTCTATGCACAGTTCTGTAGATGAACGGAATCCCTGCGACAATACGACCTTCCTATTGGTTCGCATTGATCATGTTCCTTTTCATATTTTGTCAGCTTCCTGTCCCGAGTAAAGCCCTATCATCAAGGGCAAACCAGGCCCTCTACGCAGCAATCTGCGGTAGCAGTGACCACCCGCAATCGTACAGGAAGCACAGTGGCAACAATGAATGAGGTGGTGCAGTGATCTGTGGCATTGGGCCACCCCACAAATTAATCAACAAAATCCCACTGGATGAATCGAGCATACTACAAGAATCAGCATGCCTGCAAGCTGAGTCAGCCCCGGAGGGGTGGCCACCAGATGGCGATTAGCTTGAAGAGAGCGAAGCTGACCAGTATGCTGTTCGAGCCAGTGTGATGTCGTGGTGGGGAAAAAACAACACTAGAAAAATACATTGAATATAAGAGAATTCCACGAGGATTGAGGATCCTTATAATGCCAACCCTAAATGACTTGGATACTGATTTAATCAAACTATGGCAAACGGATACAAATGAATGCTCCTTCAAGCTAATGAGAACCTTGACCATCCATGCCGAACGGAAACTTGAGAAAATCACTAGTACAATAACGGCATTAGAATCTGTACTCGCAGACATCCCCACTTTGGAAGAAAATAAAGAAATCATTGAGAACATGGAAAAAAAGGTGGCAAAACATGAAATGGAAGTGGAGAAACGAAAGGCCAACAAATTCACCAGAGACAGATTGGATTATATGAACGGGCGAATTTATACATTCGCTCGTAAGTATGACACCCTGAGAAGCCATGTGGCAATGGACAAGAACATGGATACAGTCACTGAACCAACGGAGGAGGTTGATTGCTCTAAAGTGAGCTCTATTGAAGGAGAATCTACCAATACACCATTGGATTTTCGGGGGGAAATTCAGCTAGTACACATGGTGACGCGACAGAGAGGAAGAGGCAGGTCCAATGCATGGGGAAGGGAACAACGACCACCAAAGAAACCCCCAACAAACCGAAAACCAGAAGGGGTGGAAAAAGAAGTCAAACCAAAAAGAGGCAAAGGAAAGCAAAAGTAGCTATGAGGAAGAAGACATCAATATCTAACAATATAGTGATAAATTTATCAAGTAAAGAATTGACGGATATACAGCTAAGACTTTTAAATAGAGGTCTCTCCTATTGTCCTACAAAAACCATGAATGTACCAAATGCACGCATTGATTTATACAAATTTTGCCGCAAAGTAAAACTGAAAAAATACTTTGCTGAAAAGGACTCCAGAAAGTCACATGCCCCCAAGATGAATAAAGCAACATCCACTGTCACACAAAAAGACCTACCAGCCATGATAACTCTCGCATCGATAAAGGAGAGCCCCTCAACAAGTCAGGAAGACAACATGATACCTCCACAAATAGAAATTGAGTTCTGTGATACTCTGGGGATACCGACGAATTTTGGAGGCAATAGCGGTTTAAAAAGAAACTCAAGATTTTGCCCGCAACTCCCACCGGGCAACAAAGTGGATTTGTTTCAAGAACTTATGGTTGAAGAAATCACAAAGATCGCTGATAAATCGGCCAGGGCAATGAAGAAAAAACTAAATCTCTCATCAGAAGAGTACAAACCCTTACTGAGTTTTTCTTTCTGGCTGCTATTTACAAGGACTTGAGCCCACGCCTCGCGGTACCCGCCTCGCGGGTCCCGCTTCGCGGGTCCCGCTTCGTTTGGAGTTTGCTCCTGAAGGTTTGGCCCCCGCAGGGTGTGAGACAGGGCTGCGAGCGTTGACCGGGACTTGCTTTCCCAGGAGTCCCGGTCTGTCTAAGGCCGAGTCAGCTGGCCCGCTCTCCCTGACCACCCGCCCCGCCCAACCTGTTTAAAAGGACGCTTCTTCCTGCTGCAACTTGGGACCCTTACTGAGTTTTTCTTTCTGGCTGCTATTTACAAGGACTTGAGCCCACGCCTCGCGGTACCCGCTTTGCGGGTCCCGCTTCGTTTGGAGTGTGCTCCTGAAGGTTTGGCCCCCGCAGGGTGTGAGACAGGGCAGCGAGCGTTGATCGGGACTCGCTTTCCCAGGAGTCCCGGTCTGTCTAAGGCCGAGTCAGCTGGCCCGCTCTCCCTGACCGCCCCGCCCCGCCCAACTTGCTCCGGACGTCTATAAGATCTAGCGTGATACGCTGCGCGGGAGCGCCCGGGGCTAAGCCCGGGCAAAGGGCGGGCCCTCTGTGGCCCTCAGAGGCCTGAGGAGTCTGGGCTGGGCCCACCCTTTTTGCACTTGCTGTTGGTGTACTTGTTTGACCCTGTCTTTTGTCCCTGTTCATGGTATCATATACTTGACATGCCCTCACCAGCGTTGGATGGGTCCACTGCAAAGGTGGGGGGAGTCAAAAACAGGACACTGGACATTTACTTCTCACGAACTCCGGGTGGTGGGGATGGGGACAAAGACTCCTCTCTGGCAGAGCGTAGGGCCGAGCGACATCACTCTATTGAGATCCTGAAAAATAGGCCCTTGACTGAAATCTCTATCTCCCAAGAGGGTGAGTCTCTCAGTATCAGTGAGGGGCCACTATCCCAGGAGGGCGTCCCGTTTCTGTTGAGGAATTGTACTACTCCCCCTTGTCCACCCATTGAGCATGCCCCTAGGGTTACCGATCCCACCAGCCCCAGTAGAGCGGCCATTGATCTAACTTCCCAACCTATCCCACCGTCTAAAGCATCTAAAGTTGGGAAAGGTAAGTCGAAAATAGCTGCTGTTGCGAAGCTGCATGCCCCCCCCCCCAACAAGCGAAGAAGGAAGACGAGGGGAGGGCATGGTAAAACAAAAATCTCCCATTCTGATTTTGGGAAAGGCCTTAAGCCAGCCCCAAATCTTGGCAGATCGATGGTGGATGTGTGTAATTCTTCCCCCGATAGAGGCGTCAACACTATCGACCTTGAGGAAGCCCCCATGATTAATCCCCCCATGATTAATCCATCTAATGTATTACCCCCTGTATTACCCCCTGTCGCTCCTTTAGGAAACTTGGAATTCCTGCTCAGATCTTTGCTCTTGCCTATTAGCGAGAGCATAAAGAAAGTGGAGATTAGGCTCACCATTTTAGAAGCCACATTGAGTAGTATGAAACCATCGGTTACTACTCGAGATAGACCTTCTGACCCCAAACCCCTTTCCACTTCACACCCTATCCCACAAACCCCCCAATGTAATTTGGGACCTCCCTCGGCGATCACTGATACCTCTCTCTTACATCCTCCTACGGCTAATCCAGCCCTGGCGCCACATAGTAAAATTACCAACCCATTATCCCAGTCTTCAGGTCTAGCCCTCCCTGTGACAAAGAAATCTACACAATCAAATCCTCCCTTACCAACAATAAACTCCAATCCGCCCACGAATAATATTCCTAGCAGAGAGTTGGGCGAGCAGTCAACACAATACTTAAAAAGACCAAGACGCAGGACAGTCGATTTACCTCCGGAATCAGCTCCATATACAATTGTCCTGACAGGAGTGCCGGAGCTAGCAGAAGGGGCCAGAGAGAACTATCACGCACTAAAAAATAAAACCATTTATTGGTTGAAGCAGAACAGACCCCTTCCTGCACATGTAAATGGAGAAATTCTGTCAGGAAGGCGAGCCGTGTGGGTGGGCTCAAGACCAAAAGACAAAAGGGGAGACGTGATAATCATTAATTTTAAGGACCATAGGGCGGTAAGGACCCTAGGAGACTGGTATGAGGTTATAGGCGGAGATAATATCTCCACACACTATGTTAGCTACTTTTATCCACGAGAACTGATAAATAATCCCAGACATTTCCAAACAAGAAGATATCGTCCAGAGTGGAGAGAAGTAGGCTACCAACCTATTCAGAATCATTTCTCTAATCAACTTCCGCAACCACTCCACTCTCAGACATACTGGGGTAATTTGAGTAACAACTATCAAACACCATTTCCAGAGTTTAATATTCCAACATTCAATCCCTTCTCAACACTGTGTGGTTTAGAAGGAGTAGATTGACTTAATAGCAATCTTCCCTCGACCCAAGATTGTCCCTTGACAAAAGAAGGTACTCTAGCTGGTGACATTATCCCAGACATTATGGCTGAAAATGGTAGCACTGAAGAATATAGCCAGTTAACTCAATTTAATCAACCATCTGAGAGGGAGCGGGAAAATTCAACCAGGGGGAATAACATTAGCATCACATCTACTCTAGTTCATGAGGAGCAGAACAGGGAGGTGGATGCACTTATGCCAAACAAGGTAAATAGGATAAATGGAAGTCATCTCTCCACTATGAGAGGAGAACAAATTCAATTTATGTTTTGGAATTGTGCAGGTCTCAGAGAAAAAATTCTGGATGGAAGTGTTTTAGACTTTGCCAATGAACCTCAAGTCCTAGCTCTACAGGAGACTTGGCTCACAAAAGAAATGCACCTGATAGGGTAAAAAACTTACTTCTCAGCAGGAATTGCAGGAACCCATGGGAGAGCTAAAGGTGGGCTGATAACTTACATATCGAATACCATACCTGGCTTGGCAGTTACTCCAATTAGCCTAGAATCTCATTATCAGATCTTGAGATTGGTATTCAAGACAAAGAGAACTATTCTTCTCGTTAACATTTATGACAATCTAGTGGAAAACGAGAGAATAAAAACATTGGGGGCTTTACGCAAGAAATTAAGTAGTGATATGAAATTAATACAAGGGTCAGAACCACCGAGTATCGTCTGGGGAGGTGATTTTAACCACCACCCCTGCGAAAACCCAAATAGCATTATCTGTGGTATGGGGCATGAAATGGAAGAACAAATAACCCACTTTAGTCATTCAGTGGTGGGAGACTTCTTAAACGAAACCTTGTCCAGTCTGGACTTAACAATATTAAACCAAATAAATCCTCTACTTGGGAAGCTGGACCCTACCGATCTCGGAAGGGGAAGTGAAACCACAATTGATTACATCCTCATCACAGCGACCCTTGTAAATAGGACCCTGAATTTCAGAGTGAAAATTAACACACTAAGCGATCACTCAGCTTTAACGTTTGATTTAATTCTGGACCAATCCCAGCTATCAGCCCAAACCTTAATGTCAACCCTCTCCCAGAATAATATGCAGCTTACAAAAACAAATGGCTATACTCTTGGGTGGGGGAAGATCGATCCAAACGAACTGACAAAGAAGGTTGTAATTGCAGCACAAACAGAAATACTGAAGTGCTTAGATATGGAGGTATCTGATGAGGAAGTCCTATCCCACTTTAAGATGATCCTAGGTAAAATAAATGAACACCTCACCGTGAAGCAGAAAGGGACCATGGAAAAAAGAAAAGGATGGTTTAATCATGATTGCTCAGCAGCCCATAAAAAGCTAAAGAGAGCATTAACACAAACAATAAGAGATAAAGAGGAGGTCAGGAACCTGAGAACAGTGTATAAGTTGACGTGTAAAGCGAGAAAAGAAGTACTAAAAAAGGCATTATGGGACCAGCTGCATGAAAGCTCACTAAACAAAAATAGCGAACTATTTTGGAAAGTGGTTAAAGCACCTTTCCTGACGGATTTAAAAGATCAGCCAAGTCTAGAAGTAGCTATTGAGGGACAAACCTGGATAAATCACTTCGCAAAGATCTTTGGCAAATCACCAGTAGTACCTCCTAGAGGAAAAAATAACAGCATAAATCAGGATAATTCATTCTCAATTCCAAAGGCAGTCAAACTATGCGAGGTAATAAACGCAGTGAATGCCAGTAAGAGTGGAAAAGCCCCAGGCCCAGATGGGGTACCAGTTGATTTTTTAAAATTTAGATTAGATCCCTGGGCCCCGATAATAAAAAGGGTGTTCGACGCAGCAATGGTGTGCGGATTACTCACATCCTGGACCCAATCAATACTGGTACCCATCTTTAAAAAGGGAAATAGAGAGGAGGTGACTTGTTATCACCCAATCTCCCTCCTGGACTCACTGGGGAAAGTACTGGGCAGAGTGGTTCTCCAGCGTTTACAGGAGTGGGCGGACGATACGGGGACCCTCTCGGACATCCAGTATGGTTTCCGAGAGGGCCACGGTACAACGGAACAAGCCCTGAACCTGGCCTTACTGATGGGAAAGTACGTCTCGGCAAAGCGCGAGAGGTTGTACATGGTATATGTCGACCTCTCTGCCGCTTTTGACTGCGTCAGTCATGCAAAACTGTGGTCAGTTTTGACCAACATGGGAATGGACGAAGGTCTCGTGACCTTTCTTAGAGAACTTTACTCCAACGCCTCCGCGAGGGTGCGTTTTGGAGTACGGGGTGAATTGTCAGAATCTTTTCCTTTAGAGCGCGGCGTCAGGTAGGGATGTGTCCTTGCCCCCTTCCTCTTTTCCCTCTATACCAATGGCCTCGAGGTAGAGATGCTGAGGGGGGATTGGACTTGCCCCGTGTAAAAGATCGTCTGGTGCCCGCGCTCTTGTATGCAGACGACGCGGTGATCCTAGCACGCACCCCACGTGAGCTACAAAAGTCCTTGAATAGATATGCTAAATTTATGAGCGACCTAGACCTTCTTATAAACATAAAGAAAACCTATGTCATGGTAGCAGGACGGGTTAGGAAAAACGGAAAAATCATCTTCCTAAATAATGAAAAAATAGAATCTACTTCCCAATATCCCTATTTAGGAATTATGATAGATGAGAAGCTCAACTGGAGAGCGGCCATAGAAGCGCGCAAGCACCAACTTATGCGCTCCATCGCTGCTCTTATGAAATTTGCCCAGAAACTAGGGAAAAAAACCCCGGTTGAACTACTCCAAATCTATAGAGCTAAGTGCCATTCAATCGCACTTTATGGGGCGGGTTTATGGGGCCACAAACACACAAAGCTCTCCAAGTAGCGGAGAATACTTTTATAAGATTTTTACTGTCAGTCCCTAAAAGTGTATCCACTTTTGCCTCCCACGCAGAATTGGGACTACCACATATCGAGGACTTGGCCAAAATTGAACCCGTACTTCTTTGGCGCAGAATATGGGTATCAACAAAGAATACCCTTACCAAAGATATCGTTGCGGATTGTATGACCCTAGATCGCGCAGATAAAATAGAGTGGTTAACATATGTTAAAAATCTTCTCACTGATCTAGGAATGGCCGAGCATTATCACAACCCGGAATCTATTGCTAGTATTCCTAAGAAAGAGCTCAAGGCAAAGGCGTTGAGTTACTTTGAAGAATCACGTATCACTGTGGAGATTAAGAAACCAGCTGTACAGCACTCTCTAGCGGTCATGACGACTCTGGAAATGGAACCATACTTAACCTATGTTGACTCACAATTTGAACGATTTCTGTTAGCGAGATTCAGGCTGAATATTTTCCACAGAGTTGTAGCATTCCCAAATAGAAATAGCTGGGAAGAGAGTTTAATGCCTTGTCCGTGTGATGAACTATCCGAACAGTCAACAATCCACACTGTGTTGTTCTGTAAATATTATTGCGCTCACCGCAGGCTCTGGCTAACCCCCCTGTTGAGTACTTTAGGCCTTAGAAAATGTCGTCCCGCTATGCTGTGGCTACAATTTTTAAACTCAGAATACGTATGTAAAGTTGTCAGTACTTTTTTAAAATGTATTTTTAAATCAAGGCTTAATCTTCAAAATAACAACTATTAAATTGGCTTGATTAAGTAACACCGCCACAAATTTTAAATGAACTGAATATGTTTTTTAGTATTGTTAAATCGCATGCAAATAAAATGTATAAATGCTTTTATGGTTTTTCATGGAAAATTGAAGCCGAATAAAGACTTTACTTACTTACCTTCAAAGCCATGTCCGAATTGAAAAATGATGCAACAATAATTATCAAATCATCTGATAAAGGTGGCAACCTCGTTGTACAGGATGTTTCCAGTTACATCGAGGAAGCGAATAGGCAACTAAAGAACCAAGAACATTATGAGAAACTGACAAAAAGCCCCATGGAGGAATGGACCAAGGAATATCACTCCATGCTGTTGTGCTGGAAAGAGAGAGGCCTACTTGATTTCGATGAATATTGCTATCTAAAAACTGAAAATCCAATTGTTGCAACGATATACTTTTTACCAAAGGTGCACAAATCCCTCCAATGCCCACCAGGAAGACCAATTGTGAGCTCAATAGGATCATTATTGGAATCTACATCAAGATTTATAGACATTTTCCTAATGAGCTACGTGACAGCCTTTCTGAGGGATACAATGGATTTCTTACAAAAAATCTCTGCAAGTGAATAGAAACCAACATACTTAATGGCAACCATAGATGTTGCCTCTTTGTACACCTCAATTCGCCACGAGGATGGTGTAAAGACCGTGAAGAAGGCCTTAGAAGCACGCTCCGTCAACTTGCTAGAACACACAGCAATGCTTCTAGATATGCTTCACTACTGCCTGACACACAATGCTTTCCTGTTTTTGGGGGAAATGTATCTCCAAAAGCAAGGGACCGCAATGGGGACATCATTTGTGCCCACTTATGCAAACCTCCTGATGGGGGCGTGGGAAAGCGAGGTGGTGAAGAAAGACAAAGAAAACGAAGAGGGACCCAGAATAAAACTTTGGTGTCGTTTCATAGATGACCTGTTCATCATATAAGAAGGAAATGAGAACTCACTTAAAACCTTCATTGGATCCCTAGAGGAGAATGATTATAATCTACACTTCACCTCAACAATCAGCTCTGAGAACTTAATTTTCCTTGATGTGGAAATATTTGTGAAAGACAACAAATTGTGCTCTAAGATCCACAGGAAACCAACTGCGTGTAACAGCATTCTTCACGCGAATAGTGGACATCCTGTAAAACTGAAATGGAGCATTCCCTATGGCCAAATGCTGTGAGCTAAAAGAAACTGCTCTGAACAGGAAGATCTGGTGGCGGAGTTAAATAAAATGAGCCTTCGGTTCCTGGAAAGGGGATATCCTGAAGAGGTAATAGTAGAAACTTAGGTGTCACCTTTGACAACCAGCTCAACTTCATGGCCCATGCGAATAAAGTGGCTGCTAATGCTCACTTTAAGTTACGTATTGTAAGGAAAATCATACCCTACCTACCTGAATCAGCAGCAAAAACACTAGTCTCCTCGCTAGTGTTGTCTTCATTAGATTACTGTAACGGTCTGTTGCTTAATGCCCAGAACAGAGTCATCAAAAAATTACAGACCGTTCAAAATGCTGCTGCCCGCGTACTTGCAAAAAAACCCAGATTTGCACCCATCTCGGACACGCTTAAAAAATACCACTGGCTGTCCATTCACAATAGGGTCAAATTTAAATCTCTGTGCACTGTTTTTAAATCACTTCAGGATTTAGGACCTCGATTCTTTAAAAAACAACTGATTCCGTACAATCCTGCGAGAATGCTCAGATCCACATCTTTTAACCAGCTAGTGGTTCAACGTAGCCGTACAGTTTCCTGGGGTGATCGCCGCTTTTTAATCGCGGCCCCCAGACTTTGGAACACCCTACCCATCTATATAAGAACTAGTTCTACTCTTCTTCAGTTTAGAAAAAAACTGAAGACATGGCTTTTTAATCAGTAATTCACTTTTCCGCTTTTCCTGTCTGGGGTGAGACTTTAATGCAATTTCAGCGCCGAGACGCCTAAGGGTAATTGCACGCGCTTTATAAATGGCATTAAATAAATAAATAATATCCTCCGCGAAAAACAGAATGTACATGAAAAATAGAACTGATCTACTGATTCTGAGGAATAAAAGGCCAGAAAACATCATGGATCCTGAAATCAATCATGAGAGTGGAGTAACTAGATTAATCATGGATTTTGACAATCAGAGTACCGACATGAAAAGGGCACTACAAAAACATTGGCAAGTCTTATTACTGGATGAAACTCTGAAGAAAACCTTAACAGTGCATCCTAGAATTACATATCGAAAGACTTCATCCTTAAGAGACATCTTGACACAAAGTCATCTGGAACGAAAGGAACAAAAGGAAGGGAGCAAACGAACTTGGTTAAACACACCAGGGTTCTGGAGATGTTATAAGTGCAAAGCCTGTGAGCATGGAGTGAACATCAAAGATTACAAGTTGCAAAACGGCAAAACAGAAAAAATTAAGGATCACATTACATGTGAATCGAAGTGTGTGGTTTATAGACTACAATGTCCATGTGACAAATTTTACATCGGGAGCACAATAAATAAGTTGAAATTAAGAATACTCCAGCATTTAAGGGCAATTAAGAACAAGGACCCGTGCTACCCGATGGCCACACACTTTGCCAAACAGCACCAGAGCAATCCCACTCTACTAAACTATTCAGGTATCAAGTTAAGCAAAATCTCAGAAAGGGGTGGAGATCAAACTGCACAACTGAGAAGACTTGAATCAAGAATGATATTGAGTATGGGAACAGAGGTGCCGTTTGGGCACAACCTGGATGCCGAACTACATGTACATCTGTAGATAAAATTTGAGACTGTGTAAATATGAAACTAAGATCTGTTCACAACAGAGAAATGTAATTAATGTACATCATAAAGATGTTGAATTATGTAAAAAATTGAGGAGAATATTGGATACAGCATATAAACCAGAACCCAAACCACAATACTATCTAACCCTATTGGAGCCCTGTATAGGATATAACAAGGGTAGGGAAAGAGAGATAAACATAGAAGTCAAGGGACTATTGGGACGGGTATCTTAATTGATACAAGGTACTTTACAGATATCATGAATAGTTAACCCGCGAACCCCAACATGAAATTACCATAGAAATTAGAACCAACGAAATATGTACATACTTGTAAGTACATGATTTTTTGCATCGGTTATGATTTGAAAAATTGTACATATATTTGTGGGACTGTAGTATGGTTATAAATACATGACAATATGTTTGGAAATTAGTAAACCCTGAAAATGTGAATAGTACTTTACTGCAAATAGTAAAATGCAGAAGGTAAAAAGAATATAAAAATGAATACATAATTAATTGATTACTATATGTTTGAACTTTACAAGGGGAAAAGGGCACTATGATTAGAAAAGTTTAGGATTGTAAATATCATAATGGTGGTTTGTAAAGGTTTGACTGAATATGCGTACTTTACGGCAATTTGGGAATGCAAAATGGCTACAAGTATATGCTGGCCAAAAAATACTGTGTAGGGTTGCTGGTCTAGATGACCATGGAAAGGGAAGAGGGTACTTACACATAACACTAATTTAAAAAGAGGTCTAGACTCGAGGACTCTATGGTCCAGTTGAAGGCAAGGAGCCGAAACGCATAGACCGTCCGTTTTTGAAGCACTTTATTTTGCACAAGGTGTGTAAATAAATTTGTGAAAACCAACCTGTTGCTGTGCCGTGTCTTCATCTGCGGGAATCGTGGGAAGGAGAAACAGAAGTAACATATATATATATATATATATATACACTGTGATTGACTGTGTAAGTGACTAATTTAAAGTATTTCCCTAATATATGGGATAGTGATTAAACTATGTGAATATCTTTATCACTCTATCTCTTGTTGTGTAAACTACTACATGAGTTGGTTATTAGCTAAGTGATAGTCTACATTAGTTATTAATTAGTTAAGTGAGTATTTGTATGAGATAGTGAATGTGTATGTGGTTGAGTGAGAGGTGTGTGACTGTCCAAAGATGTGTAAATAGTTGATTTAGTAGGTATATGAGGTTAAGACTGTATGTTTAAACAATTGTTTGGATGAGTGAATCTCTTTATGGGTGTGGTGATGAGTAAATATATTCCTCAATGATACATGTCCAACAAAGTAGAAATATAAAAGTCAGTGTATGTGACAGTTATTGTATATAAATAAGTATACATAAGACTCAGTGATTGTATGAGTGACTGTATCGAAAACTGTATTCTTGTAATAGTGCTTTTATAACACACTAAGTATGAGTTACTATCTATATGAATAAATAAAGTGGTGTTTGTATAAGTGTGTAGCTTAGTAAATGTAAGTATGATCAATTGTTTGCATAAGTGAGTAGGATGACTGCATAAGTGAATATGATTTGTGCTAGTGTGTAATGTCAATGTAGGTGTATAAGTATATTTAACAGTGTTATATTGATCTTTGTTAGCATGTATGAGTGAATTTATAGGTAAGTGTTTAGATGTGTGTGTAGATGTTGGAATCACTGAGTGGGTTTTTAGAAACTTGTATTGGTGTGTCAATGGTTTCAAATATGGTACTCCGTATTTTATAATGAGTGTTGAAAGGTTATACTAATGTATGATGAGATGTATCATATTGTCAAGTGGATGATGTCATCAGTGATGTCATAAGTGATGCCATTTAAGATGTCATCAGTGATGTAATCAGTGATGTCACTGACCATGTCATGAATGATGTAATATGTTACATCATCAGCAGTGAATTGCGGGCGCGCAAGTTATAGTTAGTACAACTAACTATAACAGAGGAATTTCAATGGTTTTGTACGAGTGAAATGTCCAGCTAATTTCTAAGGTTTTTTTAAATGATAATTCCTAACGAGAACATGTCTGAAACCTATGGTTTTTTCAGTAAATTTCAAAGGTTTTGTAAATGACAATTTGTAAATGTATTAATTGTTATATATTTTTTTTGATATTGATTTACTACATTTTTTTTAAACTATTTACTTTTTGATATTTTATTTTTTAAATTACATTATAATTACATTATACATTACATTACTGAATATACTTTCTCAGAATGAATTACTTTAGTTTAAATACTTTGCAAATAGGCAATAGACTTTTAAGAACAATAGTTACAGTTGTTGCAATGGGCAAAACAATTTCAAACACAATGTAACATTTAGCTCAATGTGAATTTCTAGTTAAATGCAATTTGTTAATTTATGGATTACTTTTCTAACCACAGGACTAGATCCTAGATTCAGTCCTGGAATATCTCCTGTAAACAGTTGAGTAAAAGCATTTTGGTTACAGTAGTGATTTTTAAGGAATATTATTGTATTTTAAAAGTTGACAGAAACTTTTTCACATAGAATCACCAATGTTATCCTATGGGAGGAAATTCACTTAGCAGGTAAGTAGTGTTATTGTTACTTTTAGTTACTCAGTGGTGGATACTGGATCCTGCACTAGAGCATCTCCTGTAAACAGTTGAAGGAATGTGTTTAAGTCATACAGGCGATTTTCAAAGTATATTTGTAGTTTGTGAAAATCAACAGAAACTTTTCTGGTGAAAACCAGACAATGGATTCCTAAGGAAGGAAATACAAGTTACTGGTAAGTACGGTTAGAATTACTTTTCGGGGTCAGTGCTGGGCTAAAAGATGCAGCCCTGGGTTCTCTCCTGATAACAGGTGAGTAAATCGGAATTCGTAGTTCGGCTCATTTTAGGTGAATATTTTAAAGTTCCAAAACTCCGCACTTAGAAGAATTTTCAAATGAAACCAGTCAATGTTAGCCTATGGAAGGAAATTCAAGTTACTGGTAAGTACGGTTAGAATTACTTTTCAGGATCAGTACTGGGCTCAAAGATGCAGCACTGAAGTCTCTCTTGATAATAGGTGAGTAAATCGGAATTCGTAGTTCGGCTGATTTGACTTTGGTCCACTATATATAGAGCCACTTTCCTACTCCACCTCAGGCCCCGTCCCCTCCCGTCACCACTGTGTAATCGCGCCCTGTGGCCGTTCTACGTTGAGAGATTAAGTCCCCTTCAATCCTAAGGGTCCCTAGGGTCAAACTAGCCCACTAGGTACCTCCAATAAACGCCACAGAGCTGTGTTGCAGAGAGGTGTAAAAAGGGGCGTAACCTCCAAACACCTGTCTGCAACACAGCTCCCTGGTGCATACTTGAGATACCTGTTGGGCTAGTTGGCCCCTAGCGACACTCAGGATGGACAAGGAATTAATTCCCGAACTTAAACCGCGCCAGAGGACCGAGGCACAGGAAACCTAAATAAAAAAAGCACAAAACGTGAAAAGGGGGCAGGGTAGAAAAATCCTGAATCCCCAGGCCTGTTCTGGGGGTTCCACAAGGACCCGCAAGGCCCAAATCAAACAAATAAAAATCGGCTAAATCCACGCATGATGCGTGGATGCTGCCGATAAAAAAATAAAATGAAGCGCGGGCTCTCGCACTTCTCTCGTAATTGGCCCCAGGGGGGCCCAAGCTCCACGGGCCACCACCCCTGGGGCTTTATTTAATTATGTGCGGGGGGCTCTCAGCCCCCTCAGCCTCGGGGTCTGCCACCCATGGGGCTTCTTTCAATTGTATGGGGGGCTTTCAGACCGCCATCCCCCGGGGCTCATTAAAATTAGGTGGGGTGCTGTCAGGCCCTCCCTGCCCCAAGGACCGCCACCCCCGGGCCTTCTAGAAATTATGTGGGGGGGCTCTAATGCCCCCCAGCCCTAGAGACTGGCATCCCCTGGGGCTTCTGTACATTTGTTGCGGGGGGCTCGCAGGCCCCCCGCAGCCCCAGGGCTTTTATGAAAGAATGGCGGGGGCTCACGGCCCCCCCCGCAGCCCCGGGCACCACCACCCCTGGGGCTTTTTTTATAAAATACCCTGTGTGGGGGGCTCAATCCCTCCACATGCCCGGGTGACCACCACCTCTCTGGGGCTTTGAAACAGGTGGGAAGGGGGCTGTGCAGCCCCCCTCCTGGAGCCCTCAAGGGCCCCGGGGACGGATCACTGACATAATATCGACGTCACAAATATCGAGATACACAAATATCGAGTGAAAAATATCGAGTGACAAAATATCGACTCCCTATCTACAAACAGGTAAGTACCAAAATATCGACTCCAAAATATCGACTTACAAAAATATAGACTGTCAAAATATCGATTTTTTTAAATGTCTTAAAATTAAGTTAAAACTAATACAGTAATAAATATATTTAATATAAACTTAGAAATAATTATTTTAAAATTTTAATTTTAATAAATAATTTCTATAATTAAAAAAATTATATCACCAAAAATAATACATATATATATTCACTGAAAAAACCATAGGTTTTACACACGTTATAGTTAGGAAGTAGCATTTACAAAACCTATGAAATTCACTGAAAAAACCATAGGTTTTACACACGTTATAGTTAGGAAGTAGCATTTACAAAACCTATGAAATTCACTGAAAAAACCATAGGTTTGACACCAGTTATAGTTAGCTGGAAATTTTACTGATATAAAACCAATGAAATTCCACGTTATAGTTAGTTGGACTCACTATAACTTGCGCGTGTAATGCACTGCTGATGACGTCACATATTACATCACTCATGACATCACTGATGACACCATCCAGTGAATGTGTGTCTTTCTGAAAAATAAATATGTGTTATATATGTATATATTATTGAATATCTTAGTGAATACATATATTACTGAGTAATGCTTAAATATTTAAATATATGTATTAGTGTTTCACTTTGTGTATAAGTGGCTCCATGGGTTGATGAGTAGGTACATGTGTATGTATATAGGTTATTAGATGTTTTTCTTAGTATCAGTATGAGTGTTTGCATGGTTTGGTGGGAGTATTACTTACTACATAGATGCAAGAATGACTGAGTCTCTGTTTGAATGTGTTTTGAAGACAGCATATGTGCAGGACTAAATGGGTGGATTAGTGTGCATATGTCTGTGTTAGTGAGTGAATGACTGTCTTATTAGTGTCTTTATCAGTAACTACATATGTTTTAATGTAGTATATGTGAATATTGATGTATATAAATGAGTATATGTGAGAGTGAGGGATTGTAAGAGTTCCTGTTTAAATTAGTATGTGTTTCTATAAGTGATTTTTTAAGAGAGTAAGTATGTGTAAGTTTCCTTAGAAGTAAAGTGGTAGTGTGTGTATAGCTGTTTATGCAAATAAATGGATGTTCAATAGTTTATTTGCATGTGTGAGTATGTGTGTGAATAACTTTTGGATGACTGTCGGTGTGTAACAGGATGTGTAGGTGTATCACTACATATGATTAGTGAATATATGTATGAGTGACTATATAGAACTGTTGGTGAATTAGTGCATGTGTATATAGATGGTGGAATTATTGAATTGGTTGTTGTAACTGGTATGGGTATCTACATTTTTTTGAACATTTTAGTTTCTATTTTTGAATATGCGTTTCAAGGGTTAGATTACAGTGAAAGGAGGTCTGTCACTGTGTCACAAGGATGGTGTCATCAGTGATGTCATGAGTGATGTAATATGTGACGTCATCAGCAGTGCATTACACGCGCAAGTTATAGTGAGTCCAACTAACTATAACGTGGAATTTCATTGGTTTATATCAGTAAAATTTCCAGCTAACTATAACTGGTGTCAAACCTATGGTTTTTTCAGTGAATTTAATAGGTTTTGTAAATGCTACTTCCTAACTATAACGTGTGTAAAACCTATGGTTTTTTCAGTGAATTTCATAGGTTTTGTAAATGCTACTTCCTAACAATAACGTGTGTAAAACCTATGGTTTTTTCAGTGAATTTCATTGGTTTTTAAAATGCTAATTCAGAAATATCTTGTGTATACAACCTATACTTTTGTCAATAAAGTTCTGGCAATATTTTTTTCGGAAACAAGCCGTTTTCTTCACTGTTCAAGTTGCATAGAGACTCCTTGTAAAGCGATACAGAATTAGAAAGTCTGTACCTTGCCTTTTTTTCAACGCATTAAAATTTGTCTGTAAATAAAAATAGCCTTTCTAAACTTTCGTGCACGACCCGGTGTGCGCACTCTCGGCAACAGTTCTCAATGAAATGAATAGCGCATTTCCAGGCTTTCGTGCGCGACCGACTGCGCGCACCCGCCTATATATTTCGTGAAAACTGTGCAATCTGAACTTATTGAATTTCTTCATAGACCCTTCAAAGAACTTATAATACGTCAAAGAGACTAAACCTAGGCTTCTTTTTTAATATTATGAAAATTTTCATTAAATGGAGCCGAATGTCTTTTTAAACTTTCGTGTGTGACCGAATGTACACACCTTGGTATTTTAAAAAAATATATAAAAGGTTTTATACTTTAACAATTGTATGCTTGATTCGAGCTCAGAAGATATATTAAATCCGGATGTTTCGATTTACTCCTTTTCACGTTTTGAAACTTCGCTGAATTAGACTGCTACTTCCAAATGGCGTACGTGACCAGATACTATCACCGCGTACACGTCCTGAGACGCGCATGTGAAGTCATGTGACTTGAAAACAACACTTCCAATTGGTTCTTAGTAGTTTCTATGCTGCGTCAATACCTACACCTGCTTCAAGCACATGCACAGTTTTGAAACAGCATGGGCCTGAAAGTCACTGAGTGAAATATCATACATTACAGTCAGCCACTTTCAAGACGCATTCCTTCAGAGGAACACTTACCGTTTATTAGAGGTAGATCATCCGACTCCACCGGAGGACACCCCTAATAAAAAAGACATATATATAAAATGCCGACTAGCCGCTGTATCGTGCTAGCAAACTTTAACTTAAAAATCGTTAGAGAAAACAAAAGGAATCGAGCAAAATCAGTAGGCCAATGATAGGATCTCTTTTTGACCTCGCTAAAATAGAAACATTAGGAACAACCCCTCATGAGAAATATGAAACTAGTGAGAGAAACCGAGCTCAACGCCATGATGGCTGCAACATAGCTCGGCGCCGCCGCCCACCCCGCCCAAAATAACGACAAACCCTATGCAAATATTATAAATAAATACAACACACCAGCAAAGTAACAGGGTAAAACGTTTTATTAAATAACTATTTACATGGCAGCCTGCTGCAACATCGATCCAAATGCATGCCGCCTCTCCCGGTATTTCTCCCCAACTACTCTGCGGCCTACGAAATGGAGAGGCCGGGGCGTTGACTAGGCGGTTTTCCGGCCACAACCACAGCGCCAACGTTCGCTGGTGACGGAAGGAGCCTTGCCGGTGAGACCACTGATATGAAGAACCGCTGCCTCCGGTGCCCCCTGAGCCGCTTGACAGAGACCCCCAAGGGGCGATGTGGTGGCACGGACTCGGAGGGGATGCTTGGCTCCTTCCCCCTCCCCAAGTCTTGTTGCCCTGGTGTGGCCTGAGATCCCCCCGACATAAGCGGCCGGTTCCCGGGGTCAGGCGGAACTTTTAGCCTTTTGGTGACTCTTCCATTCTGGACCTTGTCCCACAATCCGTTTGACCTGAAGACACGTCCTGCGGTGCCCTGGTCCAACCATCACATATACCTGCGCCAGGAGACGACGTGGGGTGCACTGGAAGGGAGAGGCGGCACGAACGAGCCTCCCCCACCTCCCCAGGTGGAGGTTTCTCAACTGCACCCCAGCGCTTCACTTGGCCAGCTGAATTGTGCCCGCTCTTGCGCCAGGAGACGGCGTGGGGTGCACTGGAAGGGAGAGGCGGCGCGAATGAGCCTCCCCCACCTCCCCAGGTGGAGGTTTCTCAGCTGCACCCCAGCGCTTCACTCGACATGGGCGGCCGGCTCCCGGGGTCCGGCGGAACTTTTAGCCTTTTGGTGACTCTTCCATTCTGGACCTTGTCCCACAATCCGTTTGACCTGAAGACACGTCCTGCGGTGCCCTGGTCCGACCATCACATATACCTGCGCCAGGAGACGGCGTGTGGTGCACTGGAAGGGAGAGGTGGCGCGAACGAGCCTCCCCCACCTCCCCAGGTGGAGGTTTCTCAGCTGCACCCCAGCGCTTCACTTGGCCAGCTGAATTGTGCCCGCTCTTGCGCCAGGAGACGGCGTGGGGTGCACTGGAAGGGAGAGGCGGCGCGAACGAGCCTCCCCCACCTCCCCAGGTGGAGGTTTCTCTGCTGCACCCCAGCGCTTCACTCGACATAGGCAGCCGGCTCCCGGGGTCCGGCGGAACTTTTAGCCTTTTGGTGACTCTTCCATTCTGGACCTTGTCCCACAATCCGTTTGACCTGAAGACACGTCCTGCGGTGCCCTGGTCCGACCATCACATATACCTGCGCCAGGAGACGGCGTGGGGTGCACTGGAAGGGAGAGGTGGCGCGAACGAGCCTCCCCCACCTCCCCAGGTGGAGGTTTCTCAGCTGCACCCCAGCACTTCACTCGACAAGCTGAGTTGCGCCCGCTCCTGCGGCACATTGCCTCGCTCGGCCAGCTCAATTACGCCTGCTCTTGCTATTACATCGTCTCACCCGCCATCCGGCTGAATTGCACCCACTCTTGCGGTACAGCGACAGGCGGCTGCCACGGAGCTCACGAAATGGCGGTCGGCTCCACGGACTTGGGCCTGGCCTGCAAGGATGGCTCTGGACAACCCTGGAACTCGGACGCTTGACTGCTAGGGCATGGGCCCCATTCCCAAAAGCGTCCCCTCAGCCTTGAAGATACTACAAGAGTCATGGCAGACTTCCGGTGGGGAGCGACTGCCATGATTGCTCGCGGAATGGCCACGACGTAGCCACGGGGTGCTCTCATGCTGATGCCAGCTTCAGTCTGAAACATCCAGAAACACTGTAGTATCGCGTTGTCGCGTAATGCATCATATGACGCGCCGCGTTAGCGCATCCGGTGCGTGAAGCGAGGCGCGAAGCCCAGCTTCCCGCAAGCAATCCGGGGCGCGGCACGAAGCGCGTAACGTAAGCATAACAGGTCATGTGACTTGTTAATAAAACTTTTCATTGGTTCATTTCACTTTTGGTTTCCTAATGATGTAAGGCTAGGTCTTGTGACCTAAAAGTAACACTTTTCATTGGTTTAGAACTAAACCACACCTCCTCAGGTGGTGGTTGAGCAAGAGGTGCCCCCCCCTCCCCACCTTCATGTTGCCTGATTCGGCCAGCTCAATCGATCGAGCATGAGACTCTGTTGTGATCTGAAGAACCGCTGCCTGCGATGCCTCACAGAACATAAGCGGCCGGCTCCCGGGGTCCGGCGGAACTTTTAGCCTTTTGGTGACTCTTTTTGACCTGAACACACGTCCTGCGGTGCCCTCGCAATGCGGCCTGGTCCCTGAATGTGTGCAGAGGGACGGTATTGATTGGATCAAGATGGTGGCTTCACACAAAGCTGACTTAAGTGTTGCTGCTGATGCTATGCAGACAAAAACTGGTTTTCAGTTTGTACATTCTTCAGGCTTTTTCTTCATAAATATAACAATGTGAGACTCACTAGGAGAACGGCCGTTTTTCTTTCCTTTCAAAATGCTGCCAACAATATTTTCTGAATGGAAGACACCATCTGAGATCGCCCCTGACATAGGCGGCCGGCTCCCGGGGTCCGGCGGGACTTTTAGCCTTTGGTGACTCTTGTCTTCTGGACCTTGTCCCACAATCCGTTTGACCTGAAGACACGTCCTGCGGTGCCCTCGCACTGCGGCATGGTTCCTGAATGTGTGCAGAGGGACGGTATTGATTGCATCAAGATGGCGGCTTCACACAAAGCTGACTCAAGTGTTGCTGCTGAAGCTATGCAGACAAAAATCGAGCATGAGACTCTGTCGTGATCTGAAGAACCGCTGCCTGCGGTGCCTCACAGAACCGCTTGATGGAGGCCCCGAAGGGTCGATGTGGTGGCGCGGACTGGGAGGGGGCGCTTGGCTCCTGCCCCGTCCCCAAGTCTCGCTTGGCCAGCTGAGTTCCGACCACTCTTGCGGCCTACGACATGGAGAGGCCGAGGCGTTGACTAGGCGGGACCTCCGGCCGCAACCACAGCGCCAACGAGACATTGAACTATACTCTGGACCTGCCTGGCCTCGACCAAAATGGCGCCAGTATGGGAGCGACTTGCAACTCCTTATGACGTTCTAGTTACTTAGCCTTGACGTTATGGGGGATGTATGCGGACTTTGTGCACATGGCGGGCGGAGAAGGGTACTGACTAGGAATACGGACAACCCTATTGATGTCGATTTTTCATTATTGATTATTGTATTAATAAAGCTTCAAAGTAATGTTACCCATGATACTCACCCATGGTATGCGTATTGACGATTTTATTGTAACTGATCCTGTTATACTTTAAATTAAAAAAACAACCTTCACTGATCCTGCAACCGTTTGTCACGTTTATTTTTTTCAATTAAATGGCTCGCTTGTTACATACTCCTATACCCCTGGCTTTTGAAAGACACCATCTTGTAGAATAAAGGGCTGCTTCAAGGATGGTATTGGCCAGAATGTCTTGTTTTCTAGTGCTCGTAATAACGAAGCCAGAACTGCCGAAAGGGATTCTGGTCCTGCCGCTACTTATTGGAGACATTGAACTATACTCTGGACCTGCCTGGCCTCGACCAAAATGGCGCCAGTATGGGAGCGACTTGCAACTCCTTATGACGTTCTATTTACTTAGCCTTGACGTTATGGGGGATGTATGCGGACTTTGTGCACATGGCGGGCGGAGAAGGGTACTGACTAGGAATACGGACAACCCTATATACTTTCAATTATAAAATCAACCTTCACTGATCCTGCAACCGTTTGTCACGTTTAGTTTTTTCAATTAAATGGCTCACTTGTTACATACTCCTATACCCCTGGCTTTTGACCCTTTCCTACGCGCGGTCTGTACTACCGCCCTCGAGCGACCTATGTAATGAACAGACTACCATTGCCAAGACACAAGGAAATGCATCTCAGAGAGATAAGTCAAGTACGTGGTAGATAAAAATATTTTCATTTTTATGCACGCTCATGTGCTTTGAACGCTGCCCCCCCCCCCCCCCCCACAAGGGCTCTTTTCAGAGCCACCTTATAACAAAGCACTCAAACTTCTGATTTATCTCCATTTTCACACTCTTGTAAATAGGTGTGCGCGCACGACTGCGCGCACCCCGCAACTTAAAAAAAAAATATATATATATATTTTCGTGTTTAAGGGCCTTACTGCACACCCTGAGAGAACCTACGCAGCAAAACAATCTCTACCTGCTCCCCTTTCCATGTTCCAACGCTTTGAAATGACAATATATTTACTCGCAGTGACAAAATGGCGGTCAACACTTCCTGATTTCCTTCGAATCAAACGTTAACAGACGTCACGCAGCAAAAAAAATTCCGCTCGCGCGCAGCCGCTTGAGTGCGCGCACCCGTGTGCGCGTATAGATATATAATTGATTTTAACTTTATTTTTCTCAGCAACTACTGAACGGATTTACACCATTCCAAAAAAAGCGTAATCTGCGAGCCGGACTCTACAGTTTTGCCAAATTTCTTATAAATCCATTCAGCCGTTCGACCTGTAGCCGTGTCTAAACGTCCTATGGAAAATAACATGGAGAAAACACGTTTTGGGACCCCCCTTTTATCTCAGCCCCCACTTCACCAATCCCCCCCAAACTTTCAGGGAAGGAGCGCAGCGGACCGAGCCATCATCTTTGAGAAATTCGCAAAGATTCATCCACCAGGGCCAAAGTTAATCCAAATAGAATGTTGAGGATTTCCTATGGAAACTAGGTCCTAACTATACCTACCTACTGGCGACCGCCAGTAGGTAATATATATATATATATATATATATATATATATATATATATATATATATATGTATATATGTATATATATATATATATATATATATATATATATATATATATATATATATATATATATATATATATATATATTACCTACTGGCGGTCGCCAGTAGGTATATATAGTTAGGATTTTTTCTCTATGGGATTTTTGAAAATTCTATGTCTAATAACTTTGGCGTTTGTGGGCGGAATTGGCTGAAATTTTCAGGAAAATGGCACATTTTGTTTCTAAGCAGCCCTTGAAAATTTGGGGGGGGTTCGGCAAGGGGGGGCCGAGAAAAAAGGGGGGTCCCAAAACGTGTTTTTAACATTGAGTTTTCCATAGGGCGGTTGGCCTCACTTTTAGCCCGAACGGCTGAATGGATTTCCACGAAACTTGGCAAAATTGTAGGGACTGGTAGCCCGATGTGCCTTTGCTAGGTCTCAATATATGTGCTTCAGTGGATTTTGAGAAATTAACGTTAAAAAAAACAGATATATATCTGTAAGCGCGCTCCAGGCAGCGCTCCGGTTCGCGGACTTGACGCGTAACGGAACTTCGCGTAGCGAAGCTGATTGGCTCTCCGGTGTCTGTCAACATACTAAACAGTCCGGAGCGGCCGCCATCTTGTCTCTCGGTAGGATTGAGAGACAAGAGGAGGCCAAAACAAAGGGGGAAATGACCATAAGGGGGCATAGTAGATCCTCCCTGACCCCCTAGGTTTGATGTGGAGGCTTTAAAAGGGCCCCGCGGGGCAAAAAAAAAAAAATAATAATTTTTTGTTTTTTTGCGTGGGTAGCGCCCGGTACGCGAACCGGGAAGCGTTCTGAGCAGCGTACTATAAGGAAAAAAGAATGATAGACTTTTCAAATACTGTATGTTAATTGATTGTTGGTTTTGTTGATTATTTTTTAATTTTTTTATTTTTTAAGCAATTATTTATTATTGTAATTGTGTTTCAAAATTTAATAACATTTCTAACATTTCACTAGTTTATGAATTACATATAAAAATGATTAAAGACTCAAATAATTTTTTAATATTACATATAATTTTATTTTTCGGATTGTTTTTCAAAATTTAATAGAATGTCTAACATTTGACTGTCAGATATGTCCTCTTGTTGAGTGAACATAACTTCCCACATTTGACCGTCATCATAATGAAGTAAATGATCCACAGATTCTACACATTGAACTAATTCATGGTCCCGTGATTCATCCATGAAATCTGAGTCATCATTGTCCTCAATATCTTTTTCTGTGTTGTTCTCCAGAACAATTTCGAAGGAAATATTCTGCTCTCCTTCCATTTTCTTGCTGTAATTTGCATAAAAAATAAATATATCAGTAGAGATAGGGCACTGTTGGGTTTAAGTTCAGACACGTACTTGTGAGTTTATAACAGAGAAGTAATCTATGGGCACTGTATGGTTTCAGGCGTAAAGTAGTACTATTAAAAAGTGCCTGTGAAGAAGCCTAAGTAAATTCATAATTATACCACAGAAACCTAAACCAATCCATAATTATAATAAAGAAGCCTTTCTCAATGTCTAACTCTTACAGAGGGATAGTATATAACTATCTGAAAATGTTTTCAAATTTATAAAATAATATCTCACCTTCTAAAAACAAGTTTAAGTTGTGAGTGAAAATTATCTTGCAATGTAGTTCAGGAAGTAGTAGTCAAAATGGCTGTGTTTCTCTCTCTTCCTTTATATATATTCAGGTACATAACCAATCAAATGTCAGGTAAAAAAAGTAGAAAATGAAAGTAACATTTTAATTGGTTGTCAATTCCAACACTTCAGATGTGTTTTGTGAAGTAATTTACCTCAGGGTATTTAGAGAGGTCTACAGGCTAAATGGTTAAATGGAATTTCAATCAAATTTGTGAAAATTGTAGGGATTGGTATGTAGTATGAGCTAATCTATATTTGGTGAAATTGTCTCCAGTCGCTTTTCTGTAAACTACTTTCCCACCTTTTTTGATGGTGCGCTTCCCAGGGAGCGACCCGGTACGCGAACTGGCGAGCGCCCCGGTACGCGAACCTGAAGCGTTACGGGAGTCCACCATTTTGTGTTTCGGTCGAATTAAGATACAAGATGGAGGGCAAATAATGTTCAGAATGGGTAGAAGGGGGCACGGTAGACTTATCTTGACCCCCTAGGTTTTCTGAGGATGGCTGAGGAGGCCCATATGTGCGAAAAAAAAACATTTTTTTTTAAATTTTGCGAGGTTAGCTCCCGGTTTGCGTACCGGGTAGTGCCCCAGGGAGCGTACTTTGTTGAAAATTAGTGAAAAAAGTTAGAGTAAAATAATAATTGTGAGTAATCAGATGTAGGGTAGCTCTGAGAAGAGCTTTTGGGTTTAAGGTACATTTAGGTACTTATAAGTAGGTACCAATGCACAGTCTTAAATTCAGAATGAAAATTCTGTTGCCCTCATCTGAGAAGTGAACTCCATCTCCTCTGTAGATATCTTGCATGTAGTAACGCAAGTTATTGTTGTACACGGAGCCCATTCCATGGTCTCTCATGTAAGCTGAAACAGATTTGTTTACATGCTTCCTCGACTTCTCAATTTGTGGGCAAAATTGGTTTGACCACCTCCATTTCTGTCTTTGGCATATATTTGAATATACCAAGGCAGTCTGAGGAAAAAGTGCCATTAATTGCTCAAAGGTGTCCTTTAAAAGCATTTCCAGACCTACCCCAGTCAAAGTGCCCAAATCATTACCTCCACAGTGCACAATTAACAGGTCAGGTTTTGGCAAATGCATAAAGGTTTTCACCAATGGTATCAATTGGTGACATTTTAATCCTCTGTGGCCAAACCACTTAATTTCCACATCTTGTAAATTGAGGTTAGGTAAATTCCTGTTCACAGCATACCTCTGAGCCCAATAGATGTAACTATGTCCAACAATCCAGACAGAAAACATGGTGAGAGAAGGTTCTCCTGCAGTCAGATGAAGTGTGGCAATGAAATGGCAGTTGAAAAAATAAGAGTTTAAAATGAAAAAAACTGTGGAGTTTCTGTGTTAATGAAGCAATAACAGTTATTGGTGGATTTTGATTGCTGAAAACAGAAAGTTAGGGTGCATGGATGAGTTCTTTGAAAGATGTATTTTGAGTGGTCAAGAAAAAATCATTAAATGAAAGAATGCACTGGATATGAGGTGCACTGAGAGTTCAGAGTTCAATTGCAACATTGTTGTGTGAACTTGCAAACACCAGAGGTCTTCCAAGAGGTGGTTGCTATGCAAAAAAGGCAGAAAGGGCAGAAGGGGGAAGGGTTTTGATTTGAAAAAAAGTGAGGGAAGAGTTTTGATTGGGTGACATGAGAGATATGTGTGAAGAATTACAGCATTTCTGTGCTTTTGATAGCTGCAGACTCTGGAGTGCATACCTTTTGCTCTGCTGAAGACAAATTGGTGTGTTTCTGAGACTGTTTTGAAACTCAAAGTATTTGCTAAGGTGAGAAAAGATTTCTTTAATTTAGATAGAGAATAGTGTACTTTAAGAAGAAAATTATGAAGAAAGTTGTGTTTTTCAAATGTTGCTTTGTCTCAAGTGTTTTACAAATAGATTTTGTTTCTTTGAGAAATTGTAATTGGAGAAAATGTGAAGTATTAGTACTGACAGGGTTTTTTTGTGCATAGGAGCTGTGGAGTGTTTTCAAATTATGACTTGAAAATCGTTTTTGAGGAAAATGAATGGTTATAATATTTATGACAAGGACATAATGGTGTATGCTTCTTTATAAGGCAATTGAGTGTCTCTGATGTTATTTTTCCCATTTTAATGTAAGACCTTTCCCTGTGGAGCAAATTGCTTGTAAATATGCTCCCACCTGTGCATGGCAAATTTAGATTTTGAATGTTTGCGTTACATAGCCATGTTAAAAGTGACACAAACATGCTGCAAAGGCAATCAAAAAACGCTTTTATGTGTCTTAAGGACATTTTAAGTCATTTCCCCATGTGCAGTGTTTTCAAATTATGATTTGAAAATCGTTTTTGGGGAAAAGGAATGGTTTTAATATTTATGACAAGGACATAATGGTGCATGCTTCTTTATAAGGCAATTGAGTGTCTCTGATGTTATTTTTCCCATTTTAATGTAAGACCTTTCCCTGTGGAGCAAATTCCTTGTAAATATGCTCCCACCTGTGCATGGCAAATTTAGATTTTGAATGTTTGTGTTACATAGCCATGTTAAAAGGGACCCAAACATGCTGGAAAGGCAATCAAAAAACGCTTTCATGTGTCTTAAGGACATTTTAAGTCATTTCCCCATGTGCAGTGTTTTCAAATTATGATTTGAAAATCGTTTTTGGGGAAAATGAATGGTTTTTAAATTTATGACAAGGACATAATGGTGTATGCTTCTTTATAAGGCATTTCAGTGTCTCTGATGTCATTTTTCCCATATTACATTAAAAGACCTTTCCCCGTGGAGCACATTCCTTGTAAATATGGTCCCACCTGTGTATGGTAAATTTAGATTTTGACTGTTTGAGTTACATAGCCATGTTAAAAGTGACCCAAAAAAGTTGCAAAGGCTTTAAAAAAACACTTTCATATGTCTTAAGGACATTTTAAGTCATTTCCCCGTGGGCAGTGTTTTCAAATTATGACTTGAAAATCGTTTTTGAGGTAAAGGAATGTTGTTAAAATTTATGTGCGCCATATGCCCGCAAATTTCTTTTTCAGGGGTGCAGCAGGGTGTTCTTGAGACACCCCTGCACCTTTGGAAAAATTCCTAATTTGCGATGAGCTAATTGCTAATCGCAAATTGCACCTTCATTCCTATGGGACTCCTGGCCCATGGAAATGAATGGGTAATTTGCAATTAGCAATTTGCTCATCGCAAATTAGGAATGGTAAAGAATTGCTATTTATTCCTTAAAATTCACTATTTAGGAAATGCAAAATAGTATGATGATACATATGGCGGTTCATCTCTAACAAGATAAGAAGCTTAAGGATACATTTATGATGACTGGCGCAATGAAGTGGACATCACTTACTTCATTGGTAGACTTTTACATGTATTATCTCCTCTGTATTCTTCATCAAGCGTAACTTTCATCTGCAATCCTGAGTAGGCCTCACCTTAAACAAACCTCTGGATAGGCCACACCTTATCGTCATCCTGAATTAATCATTTAAAATGCTAGGGACAGATTTATGATAGGTGTATGCCTCTTTTGCGCCACTGTGCGTCACTTTTGTGATGCAGCGGCGGTGCAAAAGATTTGCTATGAGGCGACAAAATTACAAATTGATGCATTTAGGCAGATGTGTCATGGTGTAAAAAACACCGTGCCACATGAAACTGATGCAGCAGTGATGCAAAAGATGCACCATGTTGCAAGACAGGCCTCACTTGGGGCCATATGTATCAAGCTAATTAGCATTTGCAAAGGCCGAAATTCTGTGAATTTCGGCCTTTGCAAATGCTATTTAGACAAATGGTATGTATCAAACAAGTTTGATGCAAAATAAGGAATAGCAAAATTTGCTATTCCTTATTTTGCGATTGCACTGAAGGATTTGCAAATTTTGCGATTCCTTAAATGCAATGTATCAAACGAAAAATATGCAAAAAATGCCATTAAGGATTTGCAAATTACCACCAACTTCTAGTTGGTGGTAATTTGCGAATTCTTTTCAAAAAGCTTTTTTTCCAAAAAACAAAAGGTGCCATATGACGCCCATACATGCCCTTAGGGCATGTATGTGCGCCATATGCCCCCAAATTTCTTTTTCAGGGGTGCAGCAGGGTGTTCTTGAGACACCCCTGCACCCTTGGAAAAATTCCTAATTTGCGATGAGCTAATTGCTAATCGCAAATTGCACCTTCATTCCTATGGGCCTCCTGGCCCATGGAAATGAATGGGTAATTTGCAATTAGCAATTTGCTCATCGCAAATTAGGAATGGTAAAGAATCGCTATTTATTCCTTAAAATTTGCTATTTAGGAAATGCAAAATAGTTTGATGATACATATGGCGGTTCATCTCTAACAAGATAAGAAGCTTAGGGATACATTTATGATGACTGGCGCAATGAAGTGGACATCACTTACTTCATTGGTAGGCCTTTACATGTATTATCTCCTCTGTATTCTTCATCAAGCGTAACTTTCATCTGCAATCCTGAGTAGGCCTCACCTTAAACAAACCTCTGGATAGGCCACACCTTATCGTCATCCTGAATTAATCATTTAAAATGCTAGGGACAGATTTATGATAGGTGTATGCCTCTTTTGCGCCACTGTGCGTCACTTTTCTGATGCAGCGGCGGTGCAAAAGATTTGCTATGAGGCGACAAAATTACAAATTGATGCATTTAGGCAGATGTGTCATGGTGTAAAAAAAACGTGCCACATGAAACCGATGCAGCAGTGATGCAAAAGATGCACCATGTTGCAAGACAGGCCTCACTTGGGGCCATATGTATCAAGCTAATTAGCATTCGCAAAGGCCAAAATTCTGCGAATTTCGGCCTTTGCGAATGCGAATTAGACAAGTGGTATGTATCAAACAAGTTTGATGCAAAGTAAGGAATAGCAAAATTTGCTATTCCTAATTTTGCGATTGCACTTAAGGATTTGCAAATTTTGCGATTCCTTAAATGCAATGTATCAAACAAAAATATGCAAAAAATGGCATTAAGGATTTGCAAATTACCACCAACTTCTAGTTGGTGGTAATTTCGAATTCTTTTCATAAAGCTTTTTTTCCCAAAAACAAAAGGTGGTATTAACCCCCTTAGGGCATGTATGTGCGCCATATGCCCCCAAATTTCTTTTTCAGGGGTGCAGCAGGGTGTTCTTGAGACACCCCTGCACCTTTGGAAAAATTCCTAATTTGCGATGAGCTAATTGCTAATCGCAAATTGCACCTTCATTCCTATGGGCCTCCTGGCCCATGGAAATGAATGGGTAATTTGCAATTAGCAATTTGCTCATCGCAAATTAGGAATGGTAAAGAATCGCTATTTATTCCTTAAAATTCGCTATTTAGGAAATGCAAAATATTTTGATGATACATATGGCAGTTTATCTCTAACAAGATAAGAAGCTTAGGGATAGATTTATGATGACTGGCGCATCACCAGGGATGTGCCAGTCATCCTGCGCCGCTGTTCCGCCACCCATGGTGTGCTGCATTTACAATGCGGCGCAGCATGGGGCAAAAATGGCACAGATGCGTGACGCATCTGTGCCGTAAAGGTGGCGCATTGCTGGAGTTGTATCGCAAGTGCGATGCAGCTCCAGCAAGGCTCAGGGGTGCCCCATCTCCACAATGTTGCGTCAAGACCTATGCCTGCTTCAAGCAGGCGCAGGGTTTTGACGCAGCTTTCTCCTACCTGATTGTAAATGCGGCACACCATGGGTGGCAGAGCAGCGGTGCACGTTAACTGGTGCATGCCTGGGGATGTGCCAGTTAACATAAATCTGCCCCTTTACATTTAAGTATGTGCAGGGGACACAGAGTCGGTGAGGCTTATCCAAGGTTAAGAAGAGATGAGTCCTGTTCAGTGAAAAATTAGACATAGGCTTCACCTGCTCAGCATCGCTGGACATGGCTAAATAATAGCTGCAAAATGTTACTCTTGTTAAACAATTTTACTATTATAATCTCTGAGATTTGTCTCTTACTCTGCAACATCTCATTGTTGTTATCTTTCTTTAAAGATAAAGACAAGATCAACATGAGCGACAATCAGCAATCAGTTGATTTCGACCTCATCATTGAACTCGTAATTGAAACATCAGTGGATGTTGATCCCTTGGATGATTTAAATCCTGAGGATGAAGAAGAACGTGATGAGGATGCAGATTTGTCAGAATTATATGACATAGGATGGGAAGCTGACGTGCTTGAGCCTATGGAACTATAAACCTTTATTTTAAAAATGTATAATAAATAAAAAGTAAAAATGTAAACCGTTTAATTTAAAAATAAAGACACCTTCAAAAACAGGTTATGTGTAGTGTCTTCAATAAAATATTAAAATATGCTCATAAAATTAGATCAGATTCACATATAAAATAGCACAGGTAAAATGAATATAAATTCCATTTCTTTTCTGCTATTTCTGTATTCTAAATTTGCCAAGCACTAAAAAATCTTCTATGTAAAAATGTCAAGTAGTGTTTTAAGTTTTTGATTACTGTTATTGATTTACTGTTGGGTAATAGTGGTTAATAACATTTTTTTATATATTTTACCACAGATTCAACTGCAGATCATTTCAAGATTTCACCATGCCAACCAAAGAAAGACTGAGAAAGGCTGCAAAACGTCAAAGACAGCAGGTCAATGAAAAAAAGCAGCAGTCCTCTAACAAAAAGATTTGTCAAGTCACCAAGAAAGCACCGGGTAAGAGTACAAAAACATTCATAAGAAATATCTGTAGTAAAAAAAATATTACTACAGAAAATGTTTCAGTCCAGAAAAAGAGAAGCAATTCAAACGGAAAGGAAAGGCCAATGAAAAATGTTACTGCTAGAGCAAGAGATAACTCTGTGCATGATAGTAGAAGGAAACAACAGTTTAGGGACATTCGTAAACGAATGTTCCGCAACAGGATAATTGGCAATTTGTTAAAAAATATTAAGAAAGGTCAACAGAAAGTGGTTTTTTATAAGAGAAAAAAAAAAGTTGAGAAAGTTATTGATCAGGCATTTGAAATTAAACGTAAGTTATTTATTTTGATAATCAATAGAATTAGGAAGCTAAACAAGGCAATTTATGATTTCAAAAGAAATAGTAGATGGAAGAGAATAGTTAATCGTAGTAATTTTTGTGAAGTTTTTTCTGGAGAATGGATGCATAGTTCAAGCTGTGAGGCATTTTTTAATGAGGAGAGTTATTTCCAGGATAATGATTTGGTGCATGCAGTTGACACCAGTGGTCGAGCTTATGAAGTGAAAGATGGTTGTCCAGTTGAAAAAGAAAAACTTGTGACAACAGAGGCAGAAGAGGTGTTAGGTAATGAGGTTTTAGGAAGACATCCTAAGGGTCCTGTGTACACCTGGAAGTGTAGTAGTATTTGCAGTGTGCGACAGGATTCCATCAATTTGCTTTGTGATTTTGTACGGTCATTTAATAAGAAAAGTTTGAAGCAGAAAATGAAGTTGTTGCAAGAATTAGATCCTTGCAGAGTGAGAGAAGTGACAGGTTTGCATGGTCATTCACTGGCTTGTCTTTCCAGGAGAGTATGCCAGAGTGTTTTTCATCATTTCAGGATGCTAGCAGTGCATCATAATAAAGTGAGGAAATTAGTTAGAATGTTGTATTATGCTAAGAGTCCAGCAATTATGCTTAAACAATTATGCGCTGCTCTTTTGCATGGTTCTGAAATAGATGTGAAGAATATATGTGAAGAAATTGAGTTTTGTTACTTTGGAAGTAAAGAGGAGAATGTTGAAATTGACCAAGAAGAAGCGGGTAATGTGGAAGATAGTGTACAGGTTTCCAGTACAGATAATTTCCAGAGGGAAATTGCGACGTTTCAGGTCAAATCAAGTGAGAGGCCAAATTTCACTTGTGTGTGTTGTCGACGCACTTATTATAAGAATCAGACTAAGTTAGTGGATTTATATGCAAAAAGTGAAAGGGAAAATAATAGTGAATGGAAGGATTTCACAACATACTTGATGGTAGAAAATTGTTTTGATTTGGGATTGGATCAACGTGTTGTAAAAACTAAGGTCTATGGACAATCAATATTTGCCCGGCGGTATCGCCTCTTTAACCCACAAAATATTAATCAATGAAGAGGCAGGCGCTGGAGACTGGAAGGCAGGAAACAAGGTTTATTCTCTCCGGAGGAGAACACATCAGTTCAGACAGCCAGTATCGTCACGAGGTGCTCTAACCGCATCTCTGAGGCCTGGCCTCTTATACACAGTTAAATGAATTTTATTGCAGATAACACAGTCTTGTAATGCTTTGAAGTATGGAAGGACATCCTCTGAATCTCCCCTGCAGGCCCGTTCCCACACACATTTACAGTTGAAGTCCCCACCCCGGTCACAACAGGTGATGATTATCGCGCAGCTGGACATTCCGCCGATTCACGGAATGTGGGGGTTTGATCGGATCTCATGGGGTGGGGGCTTTGATCAACTCGGGGGTCCTTTGATGAGGGAAGCTTTCTACTGTACGGGGAGGGGCAATAAACAGTATCGGCAGAGCTAGGTGTCGGCCTGGGAAAGAGGAAGACAAACGGGCACACAGGAAAAAGGGGGGGGTTGGTATCAAAGGGCCTGGGACCATGAAAAGGAATGAAGGGAGGTGTCGCGCTGGGAACAGGATGGGGTTCTGAGGCAGAGCTGCGTTGAAGGGGGGTTTATGACCCAAGGCATGCGAGTGTGGGGGTTGTCAGCGTGCGGGCTTTGCGAGGGCGAAGGGCTATGCTGGGGGCCAGTGGCGTGCAGAGGGTGGTTCTGATCGAGGCACCTAAAATGGCGGGTGCACACGACAAAAAGTGTGGCATCCGGGGAAAAAGGCGAGATGGCGCAGATAATGTTTACCAAACCATACTAATTTTCCACAGTCCTCCCTTTAACATATCCAAGACATCTTGCCGGCCTATTTCCTATCCATGTCTACTGTGGTGGTCATAAGTAAAGAGATAGGAACCTAGGTGAAGGAGCTATAAACATTACATTTAAAATCTTTTCGTCTTAGGAGGCGGGTCCATCGATAAACTCGTATGCAGGAGGGTCATAGTAATGCAATATCGGGCAAAACGATTCTGTAGTGTGAGCATTGAGTACATTTCATAGATACTTGTAGTCATTCGGAATGTGAACTGATAGGTTATTACATATGTAAGTTCTGTTCATTTTTAGTTGGAGCATAATCAATACAATGGTGGCTGGGAGAGAAATGAGACGTAGTAAAAACAATAATCAGAGGTGCCATTGTTCGAAGGGGAGGTCCTATTGTCATGGACCGTTATTAGTGAGTTCTCAGCATTCTTTGTCGTCTTCTGTTGGCACGGTGGAGCGATGAGTCCAGCTCTCTTCTGAGCTCCGCGTTGCAGGGCATGACCTTTTCCTCGCTTTCCTGGTCAAAAAGGTCCTTTTCGCCCTGTGTCCTTTTGAGTCGATTGTCATAAAAAGTTCAGGTGGAAGAAGAGTGTGTGTAAGTAGTCCATAGGGTAGGTCGGAGAAAAAGGGGGGATGGAGCAGGGCCAAATCGGGAACAGACCAGGGGGGCGGAAAATTTCAGGTAGGCGGGCTCATGACCGAATTCAGAGAGCGGGGACTTTTCGGCACACGTTGAACATTGAGCAGGGGCATCAGGTCAGCCCTTTCCTCTCATTTTGTCGGAAACAGTGCCTCGTCCTGCAACTCCTTTCTGTCGCGGTCTCGCCTTGGCCAATGTCGCAGATGTTCCCCGATCTGTAGTCAGGCCACGTGCTCCCACATCCGGTCTCTCTTTCCTCCGACAGCGGTACCCTTAAATGAGTTTGAAAAGACAGTCTTTAGAGAATTGGCAGAGGAAGGTAACCACATAAGTCTATTTCTCTCCCAGCTCCAAGCAAATAAGAAACATCCGTTACATTGGGGTTCACAACCATCATATAAATAATTGATGATGGGCTTGTTGGATTTCCTATAACTTTCCTTCGTAACTATTTCTTTGGTGCTTGTTGGCGTTACATTCATTGTCGTGGTACGAAATCTGGTGCCTATTCATCGTATTTTGTGTATTACAGTTACGTCAGTTCTTCTGACAGAGACCCACCTTCCTAGTACGAGCCTTACAAAGCTATACCGTTCTCCAGGGCTTTATATTTTTCGAAAAAAAGTGCAAAGTGCTATCACCATGGTCTGATGGGTATCTTTCTGAGGGACGAACATAGGCTAAACAATTTTCCATTCTATAAATGCATCCTACCTTTCAGCTAAACATTTTACTTTCAACAGGGTTAATTGCAACGATTTCTTCATTTCGGCCTAATCTTTAACTTCGCAAACATCAGTCTAGTTCCTACATAGCCTCTTACAACCTTATTACTTTATTAAAAACCGGGGTCTTATGGAAACAACTAGGGACATAGCAAACTGTGGTTAGGGACTATCATCTTGCTTTGTGTCATAAGGGCGTTATTTAGCAGAAGGCCACAGTTCAGTTGGTAAGCGTTCAGTGACATTTCTCGAATTCTAAAACTCCGTAGCTTGCTCACCAACAGATCATTTCTAGGAACAACAGCTGGCCCGTGTTAGTTGTAAGTCGCCTCTTATTTCTTACAACAGGGGGTGAGGGACATTTTTAAAACTCTCGTCCGGGGCAGCTGATACAAAACTGGGGGGGTTCTGGGAAGACGGGGATGTTTCGACCACTTTTTACTGTTCGGGGATTGCGACAATTCGGGATGGGGAAGGTCGCATTATCCTGAGGCAATTTTTTTTATAGAAGCCACTGACATGTAGTTCCCTTATTACGGGCCAGATTAGGGAACCTTAGTCGTCTTACCTGTCCTTTCCCGTTTGGCCAATTCTAGGTTTCATCAATATTTAGCAGAAAGGAGAGGTAGTGACACGGCATCAGGGTGATTATATTTAAGACAAATTTTGTGCAAATACTTGCGGTATTTGGAGCCAATTGGGGGGTGCACTAGGGGTGGCGGTTTGCCAATTTTGGTGCTAGTCGTTCGGAAGAGTGAGAGTGTGGAGGGGAGAGAGAGAGAGAGAGAGAGAGAGAGAGATGTGCAACAATAGGCTAAATAGTACACGTGCGACATGGGGGGTGGCCGTGTATTAAGATAGGCTATTCAGCGCATTACACAACATAAGACTAACCCTGGGCGTAGTGGGGCGTAGTGGGGCTCCGCGGAGCTACGCGGAGAGGGCGAGAAGCTACGCCCACTCCCGCACTCCGCATAGCCCCACTACGCACCTCCCTCCCGCTCTCCCCTACATACTTTATTTAAGCATTTACACGGATTAAAACTACTTAAAAGCACTTACCTTGTCCGGGGCTCGTCCGGGTCTTCATCTTTGAATAGCGTCCTTTGCCTGGATACCAATGCGCATGCGCGGGCGACCGAGCATGTGCATTTCTCCCGAGAAATGCGCATGCGCGGCCGCCCGCGCATGCGAATTGGTATCCAGGCAAAGGACGCTATTCAAAGATGAAGACCCGGACGAGCCCCGGACAAGGTAAGTGCTTTTAAGTTGTTTTTATCCGTGCAAATGCTTAAATAAAGTATCTAGTGGAGGGCGGGAGGGAGGCGGGTGGCGGCCGACTCGGCTACGCTCACGGAGTGGGCGTAGTGTTGCCGGCTACGCTGTCTACGCAAAATGCGTAGAAGGCAACACTACGCCTACTCCGTGGGCGTAGCCGATTCGGACGCCCACCCTTACATAAGACATTACGGGTCCATGTTAGAATTTCGAAAACATGCAGTTTGGGACGCACGAGCATTAGGCAGGGTAGAGGGGACATGCTTTGAGTAAAAGACACCATTGTATCGCACTTCTCGCACTCTCGGTTCTCCGATCAGTCAAGTCAGCGTCTCAGTCGCCCAAAAACATTTTCTCATAGATTCAGACATACGTGACACGTGCCCATTCACGCAACACGGATTAGGGGTGACCGTGTTTTATCATATTATACAACTTATTAGCTCTTTCGTTGCAAGAGCAGTTTGTGGGTGTGCTTAGGTGCCATCTGGCAACGTTAGTCCGCTTCGTGTATCAGACATGGCGGGGCTTCAGATCTTCACCATACCTCGGTCGTGATCTCCAGTGTAACCTGTAGGGGGAGGAAAAGAGGGGAAGGGAGGGGGACAACATTCGCGCATTTCAAATGCATGGGCACGAAAGTTCTTTACTTACCTCATACTCGTCTTGTCTCCTCGGGATAGAATCCCTGGGGTCTTGGTTTCTGAAGCCAGGGGGGGGGGAAAGGGGGCAGTGTGTCCTTATAGGTCGCGTGTAGAGAAACGTTAAAAAATCAGGGGCTCTTAGTGCGGGGTATCTAGTTGGTAGATGTATCTAGCTATCGGGCCCTTAAATCTTTTCCAATGCTGTGATGGTCTAAGGCATACCAGCTCTTCGGCCAACTCTGTTCCCTAGTACCTTTGAGTGTCGTACCTTCATAACGTTCTATCATTTACACCGCTTCACGTTACCCGTCCTCAGAAGTCGAGGTCCTTCTCCATGCGTTAGTTCCAGAGCCAGTCGCATACTTGGAGGCAGAGTATCGTGTCTTAGATTCGATCCTCCCTCTGGAGCTGAGCAACCATCTTCTAATAACCTTAAAAAGAGAACAAAGCAGGGTGCACAGAAAAACTCTCCCGCTGACCCCACATTTTTCAAAAAGTATGCAATACCCATTTCATAGTTCGGAAAACCTTTATTTGCACAATCGTTCAGCATGCAGATATGACAGTGCAATCGTATTTGGTCGGGCACGGCAATGGCTAAAGTGCGTACAGTAGGGGGGCTATTTTGCAGTATTGGGAATATTAAGAATATTAAAAAGGTTTATTCATTCATTTGCAGGGGACTAAAACGTCTATCGATTAGTTGAGGGATCAAGGGGCATTCATTTCATAGTTGGCAGTACAGTTGGACTAGTTGCAATCAAATTTCCTATATGTATACCGTGTGCGTGTGTCGTAAGCGAGGTTATGTATCGGCTACAATAAACATCATAATAAATTGTACATTTGAAAAAAACATTTTTCACGGGGCCCTTTTACATGTTCGTCGAGTGAACCCTCCCTCTTTTTCGTCAAGTGTACAAAGGATCATATACATATTTCAGAACATCGAGTTTTTTTAGCTAAAAACACCACGAGGCGTTCGCAAGTTCTCATTGATTCCGGCGCCATTTTGGGCGGGGCCGGGCTAGTCCGGAAGTAGCATCAGAGACAAAATGTTTCCCATAACCGGCGGTTGGACCAGAGTCCTCTTCGGCAGTTCAAAAACTCGTGCTAACAGAAGGGGTGGCTATGTCGTGGTTATTTTCGTTAGCGACCAAGGCAGTCGTTCCTCGCCGGGAGCCGGCAGGGGCCGAGGGCTCCTGGGACTTTTGTAGAATCTTCAAGGCTGTGGGGATGCTGTCGGAGGTGGGGGCTCGTGCCCCGGTGGACAAGCGTCCGAGTTACATTGCTGGTCAAAGTTACTCTAGCGGCCTAGACCCGCCTTCCAGGGGGCCCAGACGCCATTTTGAGGCCCTGCAGCAGCCGCCCTTCGTCGAGTCTGCAAGAGTGGAGGAGACCTTTTGGAGTGAAAGAAAAGGAACTCTGTGTTGTAGGAGCAGGACATTCGGCTAGGGTGCAGCTGTGGCGCCCCCACCTAGGGGGGCGAGGGAGACTCGTTCGCGCCGTCTCCCTCTCCCGGTGCACCCCACACTGCTCTCATTCATGGGCATGCATGATGGCCACTCCACATCCCGTGTTCCTCAAGTCCCATGTCCAGTGCTGCGGAAGTATGGCCACCTGCGGTGCATGTTCGGTGCTGTGCAAGTATTGGCGCAGCCGTTGCATGTTCAGTGCTGTGCAAGTATTGGCGCAGCCGTTGTGTGTTCGGTGCTGCGCAAGTATGGGCACCGTTGCATGTTCGGTGCTGCGCAAGTATTGGCGCCGTTGCATGTTCAGTGCTGCGCTAGTATTGGCGCCGCCCGGCTGGAGGATTTCGGCGCCGGGCCGGGGGCTGGGAAGCCTCCTATCCGTGGAGGTGGGAGAGGCTCGTCCGCGTCGCCTCTCCCTCCCAGCCCAACCTGGAAAAATTTCTGCAGAGGTATTTGTGATGGCCGGACTGGGGCTGGGAAGCCTCCTACCTGTGGAGGTGGGAGAGGCTCGTCCGCGTCGCCTCTCCCTCCCAGCCCGACCTGGACTAATTTTCGCGGAGGTATTTGTGATGGCCGGACTGGGGCTGGGAAGCCTCCTACCTGTGGAGGTGGGAGAGGCTCGTCCGCGTCGCCTCTCCCTCCCAGCCCGACCTCCGAGAAGAAGAGGATGGGACAGCCATTTCGTGCCGGGCCCGTGGTGCCTCTTGGACATCCCACTGGCGATTCGATCGACAGTTGTCAGCAGGCCCCGCCCCACACGTGCTGTGTGGTTCACCTTCTGGATGGGCGTGACCGGTGACCTGCGGCATTTCGGGAACTTCCGGAGTGGGGGTAGGTATTTTGTTTGGACAGGCATGTCTGGGTAATGGGGGGTTGTCTATGCATGCCTGTAATTGCTCCTTTCTTTTTACAGAGTGGGGGGGGCAGCCGAAAGTAATCAGTCCCATTGCACTCGAAGTTTGAGTTCATTAATGGAATGTATACTAATCTGTCCGAGACTACTCTGTGTATTGCTTCTATAGGTTCTCCGAAAAGGGTGGCTTTCTTTCTTTTTTTTGTTGGGGAACAGTAGTGGTAGTACGGGGTTCGTCGCCTGTTAATTTAGAGCTAGACTGGGTTTCCCGTCTTAGCGTTGTTTGATCTATGAGGACTCGAACATGTCGCTGAAATCGGCCTGGCGAAATCTGTGCCATCGGGCATAATCGAACGTGGTGGTTCTATCTGGCCTGTCCATGTCAGTCTGATTCATCTTTGTCTCGCGCCTTTTCCCTTTCTGCCGGCCTGTTATTCCTGTCGGCCCTCTGCTCCTACTCTCGTTCAGTAGAGTCGGACATTGGGCTTTCCAGTGCCCGGCATATTTACAAAAAGCACATTGGTTTTGTCCTAAGTCTGGTCGCCCTGTGCGCAGTGTCGGGGGATTACTTTCGGGTCGTTGTGTCCTGGGGTTGTCCTGTCGATATATTCCTTTTCCTACTCTGTCCTCGTCTCTTTTCTTTCGTTGCATTGCTTCTTTGCGCCACATACCGAGACTGTCGAGCATAATAGGCGTTGTCTTATTATTACGAAGGGCTATTTCTAACGTTTCTATTTTATCAAGATCGAAGGATCCTATCAGTGGCCACTGTTTCTCTTGATTTTCTTTGGTATACCTGTGCCACAGTTTACTATAGGCTATGGTAACTAATCCATAGTTTATGAACATGTCTTTATTAGGGGTGCCTTCCAGCGGAGCTAGATGATCCACCTCTAATAAACGGTCCGGGCTGAACCAACTATCAACCAGTGGGGAGAAGACAGACATGACGGCTTGCGAAGAGGACAAAAAGTCAGCACTGCCTATCTTATCACTGCGTGCAAAGACTAGACAGAATATTTCTATTCTACGTTGTTTGCAGGCAGTGAATACCTCATGAACCAATATCAAAACAATAAATAAACGACCAGTGGGGAGAATAAGTAGATCCGCAAAAGTCTGCGTCCTCTACCCTTTCACTATCTGCAAAGGGGAACCTGTTCTTTCCTGTTTGTAGACAGAGAATCTCCAGAAAACAATCCGCGAACAGTAGCTCGGGGTCAAAAAACAGTTAATCAGTGTGGGAGAGGGGATCTCCCGAAAACAATTCGTGAATAAATAATCAATCAGTGGGGGAGAAAGATAGGCACGCTGGCTGCGTTACTTATCCTTCACTGTTTGCAAAGAGAAAGAGCCTACTGTTTCTCCGTTTGCAGACAGTGAATCTCCAAATAGGTCAACAAAGAGTAATACTAGTATTTTCTGAACAATTAAACAACCATTTCGCAATTCGTCGTGTCTACACGACCTTACCCGGACCGTATGGACAGTTTCTTATCTTCCGAATCCAGCGCCCGATCGTCCTCCTTTCCTCGTATTCCTCGCGGCACTCCTGATGGTTCCCAGTCAGGACCGTAGATCACTCGAGAGAGGTCTGTTCGGAGCCAGTGAAGTTCGGATGATCGGCTGCCAGACGAGGGTCTATTGGGCAAGAGCTCTCCCTATCGTTGCAGTCGTTCACTCTGTCGTCAGGACCTCTCCCACTGGATCCACGAGTCACTGATGGGCCCCACGCTTGGGACGCCAATTGTTAAAACTAAGGTCTATGGACAATCAATATTTGCCCGGCGGTATCGCCTCTTTAACCCACAAAATATTAATCAATGAAGAGGCAGGCGCTGGTGACTGGAAGGCAGGAAACAAGGTTTATTCTCTCCGGAGGAGAACACATCAGTTCAGACAGCCAGTATCGTCACGAGGTGCTCTAACCGCATCTCTGAGGCCTGGCCTCTTATACACAGTTAAATGAATTTTATTGCAGGTAACACAGTCTTGTAATGCTTTGAAGTATGGAAGGACATCCTCTGAATCTCCCCTGCAGGCCCGTTCCCACACACATTTACAGTTGAAGTCCCCACCCCGGTCACAACAGGTGATGATTATCGCGCAGCTGGACATTCCGCCGATTCACGGAATGTGGGGGTTTGATCGGATCTCATGGGGTGGGGGCTTTGATCAACTCGGGTCCTTTGATGAGGGAAGCTTTCTACTGTACGGGGAGGGGCAATAAACAGTATCGGCAGAGCTAGGTGTCGGCCTGGGAAAGAGGAAGACAAACGGGCACACAGGAAAAAGGAGGGGGGGTTGGTATCAAAGGGCCTGGGACCATGAAAAGGAATGAAGGGAGGTGTCGCGCTGGGAACAGGATGGGGTTCTGAGGCAGAGCTGCGTTGAAGGGGGGTTTATGACCCAAGGCATGCGAGTGTGGGGGTTGTCAGCGTGCGGGCTTTGCGAGGGCGAAGGGCTATGCTGGGGGCCAGTGGCGTGCAGAGGGTGGTTCTGATCGAGGCACCTAAAATGGCGGGTGCACACGACAAAAAGTGTGGCATCCGGGGAAAAAGGCGAGATGGCGCAGATAATGTTTACCAAACCATACTAATTTTCCACAGTGTGTGTACTTATTGTTGTAACAAATTAAATCAAAACCAGATGCCTGCTAGAGCAGTTCATAATAATCTGGAATTGGTTGAGATTCCTTCTGAATTGAAGGATTTAAATACTTATGAATCTATTTTGATTCAAAGTATCCATCCCTTTCAGGCTATTGTAAGAATGGAGCCAAAGACAGGGAAATTGCCTCCATCAGATTTACAGAGAGGATTAAAGGGAAGAGTTGTTTATTTGCCTCTAGATTTGAAGAAAAACATTAACACAATTGGAGTAGAAAAAGTGGAAGAGGAACCTCTGGTTATCTTAGGTAATGGGGTTCCGACAAAGAATAGGAAAATATGGCAAGATTTAGTGGATGTTAGGAAAGTTAAAAAGGCAACATTGTATTTGAAAAAAAATAATAAATACTATAAGAATGTATATGTTGCAGAAGAGGAAGTAAGTGAGGAAGAGGATAGCGATTTGTGTGCTGGTCAAATTGAGAAAGTAGAACCCTCTACTAGTGAAGAAATATATGAACATTATAGTGTTCATCCTTTGCATTCCAAGGAAGTCATGGGGAATGCTATTGAGTTGTTTCAAATGAAACAAGCCAAAGGGAGTCCCATTAGTGTTTGGGAGGAAAGTTTGGAAGCTCAGTGTTTCCCACAGCTTTTTCCAACAGGTCAGGGAGGAAGATATGATGAGCGACCTCATCAAATTCCTGCTTCCGAATACCGGACTTTGCGATTCTATGCAGGAGATGCTAGGTTTCGACAATGCATTCCCTATTTGTTTCATCTCCTGTTTGAAAGCGATCTGTCTGGACTGTCATATGCAGTGAACCACATCTTGAAAAGTGGTATACACATGCAAAACATCTCGGCAAGTGACTTTATGGATAAAGTCAATGTCCAAGACAGTATTTTGGATTCTCACCTGATTAATCTCATGGCGTGTCAGCGTGGTACTAATGAGTACTGGTACCGTCGTCATGGTGATTTAAAATGTATGCTGAGGAACTTAGGAACTCCCACATGGTTCCTCACTCTGAGCTGTGCCGAGTATGGCTGGGAAGACTTACTTGAATTTCTACGAGAGGCAAATGCTAACATAGAAAACATCGAATTCAAGACACCCGGAGAACTGTGCTCTTTGGATCCAGTCAATGTATGTAGGTACTTCAATCATAGATTTGAAGCTATGATGTCTTTCATCATGAATAAGAAGAATCCACCTCTTGGAGAGGTGTTGGATTTCTTCTGGAGAAAGGAGTACCAAGCAAGAGGTGCTCCTCATATACATATGTTGCTGTGGATCAAGGATGCACCTAAATTTGGAACGGATCCAGAAGACTCAGTGAGGAGTTTCATACAACAGTATTCTATGTGTGCTGTTCCAAACGCAAAGGAGAAGAAAAGCCTAAGAGAAAAAGTTCTACGTTTCCAAAGCCATCGATGTGGAAAGTACTGTCGTCGTAAATTCCGAAACAAGGACAAGTTCTACACCAAATGTCGTTTCGGATTTCCACGACCGGTGATTTCTAAAGGAAGAGTGAACAGTTTGATGTCTTCGCTGCGACATAATGTGATGAAGAAATCACCTAAAAACACATACAATTTGAAGAGGAACGAAGAGTCTAAGTACATCAACGACTACAACCCGGTGATTTTGTCCATGTGGAATGCTAACATGGATATACAGTTTGTGGCTGATAACTGTATGGCTGTGGCTCGGTATGTGACATCTTACATCACCAAAAAAGAGAAGACAGAATTGAAGGATATGTGGGAAGACATTTCCCATGAAAAGAGCCTCAGCAAGAAGTTGTACAGTTTCAGTCTGAAGATGTTGTCGCATCGAGAAATCGGAGCTTACGAATGTTCTGACCGGTTGTCTTCAGCAAGTCTCTATGCCAAGTCCAGGAGTATCGTTTGGGCGAGTCTTGGTCTTGCTGCAACGCGTAATCGAGTTCTCAAACGTGTGCGGGAAATTGAGTATTTGGCGGAAAAGGAGCCAAACAGTACCGACATTTTGAAGACAAACATGTTGGATACATATTATCCAAATCGAAGCAGTCACCTCGAGAATGTTTGTCTGTATGAGGTTCTTCAAAATTACATATTCAAGAGGAACATCAAAGAAGATACTGAGAAAGGAGTGTATGCTGTAATAGGAAGTGAGGGATGTCTGGTCAAGCAAAGAAAATGCCACTTGGTAAACCATCGAAAATTGAGTGGCGAATCTCCTGAAAAAAAGGAGTTTTTCTATTTAGCACTTTTGCAACTTTTCAAGCCTTGGCGTGCAGAAGAGGAACTGCTTGGAGATTTCCTCTGTTATGAAGACTCTTTCAATGCTGCCAAGGAGACCATAGAATGTCCTGCTTTTCCCAAATATGTAGAAATGTTGAATGCGGAAATTGAGCAGGAAGCAACGATTGCAGCCGAGATTGCCAGAGACAGTTCTCAGGACAGTCAGAGTTCTGCTTCATTGAGTCAGGATCCACTAGGAGGACCTGTTATCGAAAATGAAGCTGCCACTGCTATGAATGAAGTGGAAAGAGTCATGGCACATGCTCAGGAGGATGCGGTTAACTTAGAAGAGTTGGATAGACAACTCAACGTTGAGCAGAGGAAAATATATGACGAAGTTACCATGCAAATTGATCATGGATTAAGTCATGACAAGAAAGAGTGCTCATGTACGTCGTTGAAGCCTGTCCGACTGTACGTGAGTGGAGAAGCGGGAACTGGAAAAAGTTTCCTTATTAAAGCAATTTCATGTTATTTGCAGGAAAGGACAGAGTCATCGCTGTCTTGTGTTGTCACCGCTCCAACTGGACTGGCAGCACATAACATTAAAGGGATTACTTTACATCGTTTACTGATGCTGCCAGTGGAGCATGACAACAAATTACAATATCACAAGCTATCTGGAGATGCTTGTTGTGAAGTTTCAAGAATCTTGAGGAAAATGAAACTTCTTATCATTGACGAAGTAAGCATGGTTTCCAATGTCATGCTTGCCTTTGTGCATTTGAGAATGCAAGAAGTTCTCAAAACAGAGTATGATGTGTTATTTGGTGGCAAACACATCATTGTTTTCGGAGATCTTCTGCAGCTGACACCAGTGAAAGGGCAACCTGTGTTCAAAATGCTCACGCATGAAGATACCAGGAAGTGCCTAGGCAGCATTGGCAACGTCAATATATGGCTAAACTTCAATTATGCTGAACTGCATGAAAATATGCGTCAGGCGAAGGATGAAGTTTACAAGACTATTCTACAAGATGTTAGAATTGGAAAAGTGACCGAGCATGGGAAAGAAGCTTTACATGCACGATTACTGTCAAATTTATATCCAGAACAAGATGTTGTGCCTGAGAATATTTTTCAGAAAATTACTGAGAAGAAATCTGGAATATGTTTGATGCCAATTCTTGCAGAATGTGCCAAATTCAACAACAAAATGTTGCATTTAGAAAAGCAAGAGATTGTGAAACTGGAAGCTATTGACAGAGTAGAGCATATGGGATCAACAATTATTTTGTCTGAGAATCTGAAAACAAAATTGGATTCATTAGAGAAGAGTATATCCAAAACTGCAGGTTTTGAAAAGACTCTGAATGTGTGCTTGAACTGCCGTATAATTTTGAGAAGGAATTTACATGTTGAAAGAGGTCTGGTAAATGGATCAATGGGTAATGTTGTTGATTTTGTAAAATACAGAAATAGAGATGGAATTGAATTTTTAAAAATTAAATTTGATGGCATTGAGGAAGTACAGCTAATTGGTCGTTGTTCTGCTAGATTTTTGCTTGTAAAAGACTTATATGTTCGCCGTAAGCAGTTTCCTGTTTGCTTGGCATATGCGGTGACAATCCATAAATCGCAAGGTTTAAGTGTAGACAGTGCATTGGTGAATATTGGCAGTTCTGTGTTCAAGGAGGGTATGGCATATGTGGCATTGTCACGAGTTAGAACTTTATCGGGATTGTACTTGATTGAGTGTGATGTCACAAACATTTGTGCGGATCTTGATTGTGTTAAGGAATACAATAGGTTAAGAAGAGAGTATGCGCCACATTTGCCTCAATATCCTTTGTTTGAGAAACGTGTGGTAGGCCGGAAATGAAGAAATGTGACCAATACTGGGGAGGTTGTAGCAAAAAGACGAAAAGTCGATGAACCTGAAATTGTAAGCAGAAACAAAAAGGATTCTGTTGAAGATGTTGTTGGTTTTCAATTTGAAAACAGTTCTGGTGTCAACTGCTATGCTAATGTAGTGGTTAATGTTTTGTTTTCTCTAGAAAATGTAAAAGAAGAGATTGTGGTCAATTCTGATCAAAGATTTTGCAGTTTGTTAAATTCTGTCTTAGAAAAATGTAGCACTGATAGAACAAACATAGAAAGTGTGTCTGAAATTCGAAATCTGTTAGACAGATGTTCAGGCCAAACACAATTCTCTCAAAATATTCAGCAAGATTGTCAGGAGTTTTTAATGTATATGCTTGATGTATTGCATGCTGAAGGTGTAGATGTAGATCAGCTGTTTGGGCTTTCTTATCAATGGCAGCATGACTGCGAGAACTGTAGGGTATCAAGTACTACTAGTGTAGACTCAGAAAGATTTATATATTTAACTTTGCCAGACAGTAAATCAGTCTCCTTTAATAAGCAAGTAAAAGCAGCTGATCACAACATGGAGTGTAGCCAATGTAAATCTGAAATGATGTCCACATTATTTATACGAACATATGGCCAGTATGTCATTTTAATGTTCCAACGATGTAGGCCTGATGGAACAAAATTGACAACTTTAATTAAAAATGTTGTGGCTTCACAGTTGTCAATATCAGGAAGGACTTTTGTAACTGCAGCAATTATATATCATGACAGTCCTTCAATAACATCAGGACATTACACAGCTTATTTAAAGTCTAGAAATGGCTGGTCATTCTGCAATGATTCTGTTTTAATTTTCAAAAAAAAATTGCCGTATGACCTTAAAAACTCTTACCTGGTGTTTTTAAAACCAAAATTTTAGGGAAAGAATCTCGGGATGTGCTCTGAGGAATTTCAAGAAGTTCTAATGGCTCCTACACAATTTGGCCTTGAGGATAAGTGTAGTTCAGAGACATAACTTCTAACCATAAGACTGGACGTCATGGAGAAATAAGTGCACTTTGAATGAGTTCAGAAAAACTGTTTCTTTTTATAAGCTAATTGAAGCAGCCAATCAAAACATAGAGTAGAGGGAAAGTAAGTCTGCAATGCTGTCTACTGTTTTACATTGCTTTGTGATTAAAAGTGATGTAGAGAATTAAATAATTGTAGTAGTCATAGAGGTAGTGTAAGTCTGCTTCATAGTAAGCAGTATCAGTGTCATAGGAAATGTAGAACATGACTGAGCAAGAAGGGGAAGATATTACTAGTCCAGGATTGTGAAAATGATCTTCAACATTTTAATTGTGAAAGTTGCGGAAATACAACATGACGGGATTGGCTTACAAGAATTCCAAGAGTTATAAATGGCTCTGACACGATTTGGCCTTGTGGAAACGTGTGGTAGAGAGCGAGAAGTCATTTATTGTATGTAACATGTTTTTCAAAACGATGGAGGTTTTCTTTCAGAAAGTGGCGGGCTGAAAGTAATAACAGCACAACAGAGTGTAAGCTGTTCATAGGACATCCTTCGACGTCATGGAAAGTAAGTTAACTTTAAGGAGTTCTGAATTCTGATTTGTTATGTTGTATGGGTTTTTTAAACACAATCATTTTGATTGTGTTTTTTTTTCCCCGCTGTTATATGATGAATACCTTCAAGTCACTGTTTTTAGTGAAATTTTATACATTCTGAGAACAGCAAAAATAAACCATTTAACATGTATAATTAATTCTGTACTGTTTGCATTTATGATGTACATGTAGAACTGTGTAGGAGACATGGAGAAGGTGAGGCTTCTGTAAGTGTCAAAGTTGTTGCATACAGTGCTCATATTCTACGTAGTCTTTCATATGATAGACTACATTTCCACAATGAGATACCTAAGCAAAGGAAACACAGGTGATATGATTGTGGAATGAGCAAAATAAATTGCACGTTTTTCAATTATATTACCTGTGTTTCCTAACATTACACATCACATTGTGTAGGTGAGGTTTAGGCCTGTTCCTGGAGACAGAGGAGGTCTGACATTTGTTCAAGAGTGCAGTGGACATGACTCACTTCGTTGGTAGGCCTCCACATGTATTATCTCCTCTGTATTCTTCAACAAACCTAAATTCCATCTGCAACCCTGAGTAGGACTTACCTGAAACAAATCTGTGCATAGGTTACACCTTATTGGCATCTTGAAACAATCATTTAAAATGTTAGGGTCAGATTTATGGTGGCCGTGCGCCTCTTTTGCTGCATTGTGGGTCACTTTTGTGTAAAAGATGCACCATGTTGCAAGATAGGTTTCAGTTCATCTCCAGCAAGATACCATCAGTTTAAAATGTATATAATTAGCACTGTGTAGGGGGCATGCAGAAGCTGAAGCTTTTGTAAGTGTCAAAGTTGTTGCATGCAGTGGTGCACTTCTGGGTACTGTTTAATATGCTGCACTACATCTGCACTATCAGATACCTTAGCCTAGGCAACACAGGTGATGTGATTGTGAAATGAGGAAAAGAAACTCCACATTTTTCAATTACATCACCTGTGTTTCCTAAGTTTACGAATGACATTGTGCAGATGAAGTTTAGGTCTGTCCACGGACACAGAAGAGGTCTGGCCTTTGTTCAAGAGTGAAGTGGACATGACTTACTTCATTGGTAGGCCTTCACATGTATTATCTCCTCTGTATTCTTCAACAACTCGAAATTTCATTTGGAACCCTGAGTAGGCCTCACCTCAAACAAACCTCTGGATAGGACACATCTTATTGGCATCCTGAAACAAACATTTAAAATGTTAGTGTCTTGCGACACTTTTGTGAAACAACAGCAGTGCAAAAGATGCATCATTTTTTAAGATAGGCCTCACTTCATCTGCATCAAGATACTGTTAGTTTAAAATGTATATCTTTAGGACTGTGTACGGGGCCTGGAGAAGCAGAAGCTTCTGTAAGTGTCAAAGTTGTTGAAAAACTGTTTGTCCTTCAATCTTTTCCCTTGTCTTTTCTAATTTTTAAATACATGTTTTAATATTTTTCAAATGTTTGTTCTCTCTTTCACAGATTGAAAGTATAAAAACAAAAAGTGAGTAAGTTAATGACAATTATAAGGTAAATGTTTTGTACTCTTTTCGTTACATTTCTATCACATTCACCTACTAGTAGTTTGACAGCTTCATTTCTTTAACCCTCAGTTTCCTGCCTTTGCTACTTCCCTCATTCCTTTCTCTATTACCTACTTACTCTACTCCTTCCACTCCTTTTCTCAGTCCCTCTCTTCTCATAGTTCCTCACTCTTGTTCACTCACTCCGTCTCTATTACTCTTAGTGTCTTTGACTGATCACTCTTTCACTACTTGTTCAGTATGCTTCTTCTGTGTAGTTGAAGCACACTAAGGGGCATATTATCAACACAGCCAATAAAATTATTGCTGTTTTTATTGGCAGAAAAGTGTTGCAAAAGTTGTTTTAGCGGCAGTTTTCCGCCGCAAAAGCGGCTTTAGCGACACATTTCTGCCGATAAAAGCTGCAAAACTTTTATTGCCTATGTTGATGATATGGCTCTATGTTATTTACATTTCTTTGCTGTTTCAATTAATCTTTTTCTGTTATTTTTTCTTTTTTGTTTTCTGTTTTTTCTCTCTGTTATTCCACATGTTTTACTCTGATTTTGAACATTCACTCACATTGTCCAAGAAACTCTTCTTTGTTATTGTTCTACTCTCTTTTTTTTCTTTCACTTCCTTATCTATTTTGTTTTTCACAATTATACCCTCTTAAATCTTTTCTTCGGTAAATAGATCTATTAAACAGTATCTCTGGTTTACTCCCTATAGCTGTCTTTCTTTTAACATTACTCTCTGTTTACTTCCCTTATACTTACTCTTCTTTTTTTTAAAAAAAAAAAATTTTTTTGGTTCGCTCCCGGTTCGCGAACCGGGAAGCGAACTAAAAGAAATAGAGCTTGCCAGAGTGCTAAACATTCTAGCAATTTTTTTTGAAAGGGGAGGTAGTTCTGAAAAGAACTTTTTCTTTTGTTTTTGTTGTTTTATATATATATATTTTTTTTTAACATTTTTTGTTTTTTTTGTATTTTTTGAACAGTTTTATGTTTTTTTTTGTTTTTGATGGAGGGGAAACAACAAAAAACAGGCATTGAAAAGGGCTCAACAGGAGCAACAAAAAAAATTACTGTCTGGGGCGGTTAGGGCAATTGTGATTGTTATAAGCTAGGTTGATTGAATTAATGCTCATGTTACCACATGATATCAATGCACCGCAGTACAGACAAGTATATTTCATATGCGCAAAATTCTCCTGGATGTTTGGCACGGTTTCCCGTGCCTCTGCTGCTGTCAACGATATTAGTGATGTTGACCTGGCCACAGGAGTTGTTGTTGGGTTATCTTCCATGTCACGTATCTCCGCCCGGCTGTAGTTCAATGGATGCCACCTGTTCATGTGACGATGCATTGTATAGTTTCCGTAGCTATATTTTTTATCAGTGCCTCTGGATAACTGTTCTTTGCAAATCAGGCAGGTGACATACCTAGCATTTACTTTTTTTTGCCCTCGAGGGATTGAAAAAAACTGCCAAATAAAGCTGGCTTTCCGACGGGAAACCCGGGGCACCTCCTGTAAGAACTGTGGTCCTTCGGTCTCCTCTTCCTCTAGTTCATCTTCTTCCTCCTCTGTCTGGCTGATAAACTGGGGAGGTGGTCCTCTCTTCCCATGAGGAGGTGGAGGTGGTGGTGGGGGTGCACCAGCTGAAGCAACTACTGAAGCCATTGCTCAACTATGAAAAAAGGTCTTCCTCTCACAAAGATGAAAGTCAGAGTGAGGAAAGAAGGAGGGGTTTTCATCATTTGGGAAAAACAATAGTTCTAAACCAATGAAAAGTGTTATTTTTAGGTCACCTGACCTAGCCTTACATCATTATGAAACCAAAAGTGAAATGAACCAATGAAAAGTTTAATTAACAAGTCACATGACCTCTCACGCTTATGTTACGCGCTGCGGAACGCGCCCCGGATCGCTTCCGGGTCGCTGCGCTTCGCGCCTCGGTTCGCGCACCGGAGCACTTCCGGGTGCGCTAACGCGGCGCGTCATAAGATGTATTACGCGGCAACGCGATACGTCGCGCTTTCGCGACGCGCCGCGGATCGCTTCCGGGGAGCTGCGCTTCGCGTCTCAGTTCGCGTACCGGAGCACTTCCGGGTGCGCTAACGCGGCGCGTCATAAGACGCATTACGCGACAACGTGATACGTCGCGCTTCCGCCACGCGTCACAATGTTGATTTCTAACGCGGCAGTTGCGCAAACGGAACGTTTACCGGTTCGCGGACTGGGTCGCGGCTTCAAGATGAGCTAACGGGAAGCTTCCCGGTTCGCGAACCGAGAGCGAAGAAAAAAAAATATTAAAAAAAAAAAATTATTAATAAACATATAAAATATATTTTTGGATTTAAAGAAGAATACATTTTACAGCTACAGATATTAGCTTTTAAAAAACCAATGAAATTCACTGAAAAAACCATAGGTTATAGACCATATATAGTTAGGAATTAGCATTTACAAAACCTTGAAAATTCACTGAAAAAACCATAGGTTATAGACCATATATAGTTAGGAATTAGCATTTAAAAAACCTTATTTTACTCACACAAAACCATTGAAATTCCATATATAGTTAGTTGTACTAACTATATATCGCGCACCCGCAATCCACTGCTGATCATGTCACATATTACATCATTCATGACATGGTCAGTGACATCACTGATGACATCACTGATGACATCTCAAATGACATCACTGATGACATCACTGATGACATCTCAAATGACATCACTGATGACATCTCAAATGACATCACTGATGACATCTCATTTGACATTACTGATCACATCACTGATGACATCATTCATGTGATAATACGATGAACCTCTTCAGACTCTAATATAACCTTAGATACACTCAGTGTAAACAGACAGTCACAGACTGTCACTCATCCATGGAGTTACTTACACACCTAGTCAGTCATGCAAAGAATCAATCACACCTCCATTTCCTCAACTATACAGTTATACACACCTTACTTATTCAAACATATACTAACACATATTTACTCTCTTTTACAATCCCTGATACAAGTTCACAATCATCCATACAGCCACTCACACATTCACTGGCTCTTATGCATAGTTATTTATATATGCCAACTCTCACATGTACTGTGTTTTACATATGTACTTACTTTGACATGTAGCACTGAGATATCCATTCACTCACCAATATACTGATGCACACAGTCAACCACCCATACAGCTGTTTCCACGTGCACTTTTGAACCCATACATCTAGTGAATCAACTGCTCACACATCTATGCACAGAGTCATACACCTCCCAGCCACCCACACACACACTCAGTCTCCCATACAAATACTTGAGCAACCAATCAATAACCCATATACTTACTCATATAGCTACTGATCAACACATGCAGCAGTTTACAGTACAACAAACATAATGATGCACAAATTAACACAGTTCAGTAACTAACCCATGCACTCAGTGAGACACATTTAACCACTCACTCATACAGTCAGTCATGCACCTACTAAATCCTTCATCCAGACACTTCTACATCCACTCATTCTTCAATATGTAAGACATATTTTAACTTTACAGAAATACACAGTCACTGGATGTTGTCATCAGTGATGTCATTTGAGATGTCATCAGTGATGTCATCAGTGATGTCATTTGAGATGTCATCAGTGATGTCATCAGTGATGTCATTTGAGATGTCATCAGTGATGTCATCAGTGATGTCACTGACCATGTCATGAATGATGTAATATGTGACATGATCAGCAGTGGATTGCGGGTGCGCGATAAATAGTTAGTACAACTAACTATATATGGAATTTCAATGGTTTTGTGTGAGTAAAATAAGGTTTTTTAAATGCTAATTCCTAACTATATATGGTCTATAACCTATGGTTTTTTCAGTGAATATATATATATATATATATATATATATATATATATATATATATATATATATATATTCACTGAAAAAACCATATATAGTTAGGAATTAGCATTTACAAAACCATTGAAATTCACTGAAAAAACCATAGGTTATAGACCATATATAGTTAGGAATTAGCATTTACAAAACCTTATTTTACTCACACAAAACCATTGAAATTCCATATATAGTTAGTTGCACTAACTATATATCGCGCACCCGCAATCCACTGCTGATCATGTCACATATTACATCATTCATGACATGGTCAGTGACATCACTGATGACATCTCAAATGACATCACTGATGACATCACGGATGACATCTCAAATGACATCACTGATGACAACATCCAGTGACTGTGTATTTCTGTAAAGTTAAAATATGTCTTACATATTGAAGAATGAGTGGATGTATAAGTGTCTGGATGAAGGATTTAGTATGTGCATGACTGACTGTATGAGTGAGTGATTAAATGTGTCTCACTGAGTGCATGGGTAAGTGACTAAAGTGTCTTAATTTGTGCATCATTATGTCTGTTGTTCTGTAAACTGCTGCATGTGTTGATCAGTAGCTATATGAGTAACTATATGGGTTATTGATTGGTTGCCCAAGTATTTGTATGGGAGCCTGAGTGTGTGTGTGGGTGGCTGGGAGGTGTATGGCTCTGTGCATAGATGTGTGAGCAGTTGATTCACTAGATGTATGGGTTCAAAAGTGCATGTGGAAACAGCTGTATGGGCGGTTGACTGTGTGCATGAGTGTATTGGTGAGTGAATGGATATCTCAGTGCTACATGTCAAAGTAAGTACATATGTAAAACACAGTACATGTGAGAGTTGACATATATAAATAACTGTGCATAAGAGCTAGTGAATGTGTGAGTGGCTGTATGGATCATTGTGAACTTGTATCAGGGATTGTATAAAAGAGTAAATATGTGTTAGTATATGTTTGAATAAGTAAGGTGTGTATAACTGTATAGTTGAGAAAATGGAGGTGTGATTGATTCTTTGCATGACTGAGTAGGTGTGTGAGTAACTCCATGGATGAGTGACAGTCTGTGAGTGTCTGTTTACACTGAGTTTATCTAAGGTTATATTAGAGTCTGAAGAGGTTCATCGTATTATCACATGAATGATGTCATCAGTGATGTGATAAGTAATGTCAATTGAGATGTCATCAGTGATGTCATCAGTGATGTCATTTGAGATGTCATCAGTGATGTCATCAGTGATGTCATTTGAGATGTCATCAGTGATGTCATCAGTGATGTCACTGACCATGTCATGAATGATGTAATATGTGACATGATCAGCAGTGGATTGCGGGTGCGCAATATATAGTTAGTGCAACTAACTATATATGGAATTTCAATGGTTTTGTGTGAGTAAAATAAGGTTTTGTAAATGCTAATTCCTAACTATATATGGTCTATAACCTATGGTTTTTTCAGTGAATTTCAATGGTTTTGTAAATGCTAATTCCTAACTATATATGGTCTATAACCTATGGTTTTTTCAGTGAATTTCAATGGTTTTGTAAATGCTAATTCCTAACTATATATGGTCTATAACCTATGGTTTTTTCAGTGAATTTTCAAGGTTTTGTAAATGCTAATTCCTAACTATATATGGTCTATAACCTATGGTTTTTTCAGTGAATTTCATAGGGTTTTTAATAGCAAATATCTATATGTATGAAAGTAATAATTTTTATTAGAAATTTTAAAATGTGTAAATATATATTTTTTTTATTATGTGCCCCGGTACGCTCCCGGGGCACGTACCGGTGAACGTACCGGGGAGCGTTCCGTGAGTGCTGTTCCCGCAAACGAAAACAACATGATGACGTTTCGCGTAGTCGCATGATGTGCCGCGTAAACGTGACGCATCGCGTAACAGCGTGATGCGTTTCTTCGGCGCGCTCCGTAAACGTACCCGGAAGCGCTCCGTGGCACGACCCGGAGCGCGAAACGTAAGCGCGTCGGGGCGCGTAGCGTAAGCGCGTCGGGACATGTGACCTGAAAATAACACTTTTCATTGGTTCTCAACTTTTTTTTTCTACAAATGATGAAAGCCCCCTCCTCTTTTCCTCATTCTTACTTTTTTCTTTGAGAAAGCAAGAGCTATCTGTGAGACATGGCTTCAGTAGTAGCTGCAGCTAGTGCACCACCACCACCACCACCCAGAAAGAAAGGTCCACCACCACAGATCTTTCCAGGAGTTGAAGAAGAGGAGGAAGAAGATGATGAGGACCAACAAACCATAACATACTTGCCTGAAGAACCAAGACAAAGCCATGTCAAAGTTCATTATATATGGCAGTATTTTTCCATTCCTGCTGGGCAAAAAAAAGTGAATGCCCCGAAGGTGACATGCTTAATTTGCAAAGAGGTCATGTCCAGGGGCAACCCAAATAAAAAATATTCATTTGGGAACGACACTATGATCCGCCACATGCAGAGGTGGCACCCTAACAATCTGGCACAAGCTGAGGTACGGGATCTGGCTCAGAAAAAAAGAGACCATCAGGCCAGCACCTCATCAGGTGAATCTTCATTTGCAGCACCAGAAGGGCGCGAAACAGTACCAAATATACAAGATAAATTTGGTGTAATAAAAATGGTCTGCATTTTTTGCGGAAAGACCCTCTGCTACGGGGAACTAAGCATTCACCTTATTAATGCTTCCATCGACAACCACAACTGCAGCAAGAGAAGAAAGCAGTAGTTTTTATTTTTTATTTTTTCTCCTCTCGAGCCACTGTTAATTCCCAGTTTTTTGTTTCTTGTTTTTTGTTGAGCCCTTTATAATGGCTGTTTTTCGTTGTTTCCCCCCCCAAAAAACAAAAAAAACATAAAATTGTTCAAAAAATACAAAAAAAAACAAAAAAAATCAGAAAATTAAAAAAATATATAAAACAACAAAGACATTAAAAAAAAGTTCTTTTCAGAACTGCCTCCCATTTTAAAAAAATTACTAACATTTTAAGCACTCTTGACTTCATTTTTCTCATTGGTGCGCTTCCCGGTGAGCGCACTGGAGAGCGCCCCGTTAGCGCAATAAAAAACAAGAGAAGGAGAGCAAAATAAGAAAAATAGTAAAGGATGTGGAATGAGAGGTAGGGATAGAACCGGAATAAAAGAGCAATCCTGAGGGAAAGTGTTTAGAAAACAGTGAGCAAAAGTAAATAGGAATAAAACAAGATGTATGATAGTGACTAAGGTTAAAACATGAGGAATAACAGAGAGAAAAAACAGAAAGCAGAAAAGAAGAAGTGACAGAAAAGGAATGATTGAAACAGCAAAGAAATGTAAATAACATAGGGGCATATTATCAACATAGGCGATAAAAGTTTCGCTGCTTTTATCGGCAGAAATCTGCCGCTAAAGCCGCTTTTGCGGCAGAAAACTGCCGCTAAAGCCACTTTTGCGGCAGTTTTCTGCCGATAAAAGCAGCGATAATTTTATTGCCTGTGTTGATAATATGCCCCTTAGTGTGCTTGAACTACAGAAAGAAAGCATAATGAACAAGTAGTGAAAGAGTGATCAGTCAGAGACAGTGAGAGTAATAGAGACGGAGTGAGTGAACAAGAGTGAGGAACTATGAGAAGAGAGGGACTGAGAAAAAGAGTGGAAGGAGTAGAGTAAGTAAGTAATAGAGAAAGGAATGAGGGAAGTAGCAAAGGCAGGAAAGTGAGGGTTAAAGAAATGAAGCAGTGGAACTAATAGAAGTTAAATGTGATAGAAATGTAGCAAAAAGAGTACAAAACATTTACCTTATAATTGTCGTTAACTTAGTCACTTGTTATTTTTATACTTTCAATCTGTGAAAGAGAGAACAAACATTTGAAAAATATTAAAACATGTATTTAAAAATTAGAAAAGACAAGGGAAAAGATTGAAGGACAAACAGTTTTTCAACAACTTTGACACTTACAGAAGCCTCTGCTTCTCCATGCCCCCTACACAGTCCTAAAAATATACATTTTAAACTAACAGTATCTTGATGCAGATGAAGTGAGGCCTATATTGCCACATGGTGCATCTTTTGCACTGCTGCTGTCTCACAAAAGTGACGCAACGGCAGCGCAAAAGAGGTGCACAGCCATCATAAAACTGTCCCTAACATTTTAAATGATTGTTTCAGGATGCCAATAAGGTGTGTCCTATCCAGAGGTTTGTTTGAGGTGAGGCCTACTCAGGGTTGCAGATGAAATTTAGAGTTGTTGAAGAGTACAGAGGAGATAATACATGTCCATGCCTACCAATGAAGTGAGTCATGTCCACTTCACTCTTGAACAAAGGCCAGACCTCCTCTGTTTCCCTGGACAGGCCTAAACTTGAGCTGCACAATGTGATTCGTAATGTTAGGAAACACAGGTGATGTAATTGAAAAACGTGCAATTTCTTTTGCTCATTTCACAATCACATCACTTGTGTTTCCTTTCCTTAGGTATCTCATTGTGCAGATGTAGTCCAGCATATGAAAGAGTACGCAGAAGTGCAGCACTGCATGCAACAACTTTGACACTTACTGAAGCCTCAGCTTATGCATGCCCCCTACACAGTCCTAATTATATACATTTTAAACTGACGGTATCTTGCTGGAGATGAACTGAGGCCTATCTTGCAACATGGTGCATCTTTTACACTGCTGCTGCGTCACAAAAGTGACGGAACAGCGGCGCAAAACAGGCGCACGGCCATCATAAATCTGCCCTTAACATTTTAAATGATTGTTTCTAGATGCTGATAAGGTGTGGCCTATCCACAGATTTGTTTCAGGTGAGTCCTACTCAGGGTTGCAGATGAAATTTAGGCTTGTTGAAGAGTACAGAGGAGATAATACATGTGCAGGCCTACCAACGAAGTGAGTCATGTCCACTGCACTCTTGAACAAATGTCAGACCTCCTCTGTCTCCTGGAACAGGCCTAATCCTCATCTACACAATGTGATGTGTAATGTTAGGAAACACAGGTAATGTAATTGAAAAACGTGCAATTTATTTTGCTCATTCCACAATCACATCAGCTGTGTTTCCTTTGCTTAGGTATCTCATTGTGCAGATGTAGTCTATCATATGAAAGACTACGTAGAATGTGAGCACTGTATGCAACAACTTTGACACTTACAGAAGCCTCAGCTTCTCCATGCCTACTACACAGTTCTAAATGTATATCATAAATACAAAAAGTACAGAATTAATTATACATGTTAAATGGTTTATTTTTGCTGTTCTCAGAATTTATCAAATTTCACTAAAAACAGTGACTTGAAGGTATTCATCATATAACAGCGGGGAAAAAAAACACAATCAAAATGATTGTGTTTGAAAACCCCATATAACATAACCAATCAAAAATCAGAACTCGTAAAAATTAACTTACTTTCCATGACGTCGAAGGATATCCTATAAACAGCTTACACTCTGTTGTGCTGTTATTATTTTCAGCCCGCCACTTTCTGAAAGAAAAGCTCCATCGTTTTGACAAATATGTTACATACAATAAATGACTTCTCGCTCTCTACCACACTTTTCCACATGGCCAAATCGTGTAAGAGCCATTTATAACTCTTGGAATTCTTCTAAGCAAATCCCGTCATTTTGTATTTCCGCAACTTTCAGAAAGAAAACGTTCAAGATCACTTTCACAATCCTGTACTAGTAATATCTTACCCTTCTTTCTCACTCATGTTCTACATTTCCTATGACACTGATACTGCTTACTATGAAGCAGACTTACACTACCTCTATGACTACTACAATTATTTAATTCTCTACATCACTTTTAATCACAAAGCAATTTAAAACAGTAGATAAAATTATATCAACCCCTAGAATCATTATAGGCCAGTTACCTACCCTAAATTCTTTCTTCTGAAAACAGAAAGTAAGAATATTTTTAATAAGATGTGTAATAAGTGGATGTTGTCAAAGGACCATCATGTCATATAATAGCTGCAGTTAGAAATGTTCTTCCTAAAATCAACGACTGTGTAGCCATAACATTTGTAATTAAAGTTGAAAACTTATTTTCATCAGGTTTATATAGTTGGAATTTTTAAATGACATTATAACCAAAAGTTTGTTCAAAATATGTCGACAGCATTGCAGACTTACATTACCTCTACTCCATGTTTTGATTGGCTGCTTGAATTAGCTTATTAAAAGAAACAGTTTTTCTGAACTCATTCAAAGTGCAGTTATTTTTCCATGACGTCAAGTGTTATGGTAAGAACACCGTTTGCTTTGGGAAATACTCTGTTGTCCTTTAACTAATCCGTACCCACCACTTTCTGTAAAAAAAACTTCTTTTTTTTCAGGAAATAGTTAAAACTGAAAAATAACTTTTGACTCTGTACTACACTTATCCTCAAGGCCAAATAGTGTAGGAGCAATTAGAACCTCTTGAAATTCGTCAGATCAAATCCCGAGATTCTTTCCCTAAAATTTTGGTTGTAAACACACCAGGTAAGAATTTTTAAGGTCAAAAGGCAATTTTTTTTTTTAAAGTTAAAACAGAATCATTGCAGAATGACCAGCCGTTTCTAGACTTCAAATAAGCTGTGTAATGTCCTGATGTTGTTGAAGGACCGTCATGATATATAATTGCTGCAGTTCCAAAAGTCCTTCCTGATATTGACAACTGCGAAGCCACAAAATTTTTAATTAAAGTTGTCAATTTTGTTCCATCAGGCCTACATCGTTGGAACATTAAAATGACATACTGGCCATATGTTCGTATAAATAATGTGGACAACATTTCAGACTTACATTGGCTACACTCCATGTTGTGATCAGCTGCTTTTACTAGCTTATTAAAGGACACTGATTTACTGTCTGGCAAAGTTAAATATATAAATTTTTCTGAGTCTACACTAGTAGTACTTGATACCCTACAGTTCTCGCAGTCATGATGCCATTGATAAGAAAGCCCAAACAGGTGATCTACATCTACACCTTCATCTTGCAATACATCAAGCATATACATTAAAAACTCCTGACAATCTTGCTGAATATTTTGAGAGAATTGTGTTTGACCTGAACATTTGTCTAACAGATTTCGAATTTCAGACACACTTTCTATTTTTGTTCTATCAGTGCTACATTTCTCTAACACAGAATTCAACAAACTGCAAAATCTTTGATCCGAATTGACCACAATCTCTTCTTTAAAATTTTTCTAGAGAAAACAAAACATTAACCACTACATTAGCATAGCAGTTGACACCAGAACTGTTTTCAAATTGAAAACCAACAACATCTTCAACAAAATCCTTTTTCTTTCTGCTTATAATTTCTGGTTCATCGACTTTTCGTCTTTTTGCTACAACCTCTCTACTATTGGTCACATTTCTTCGTTTCCGGCCTACCACACGTTTCTCAAACAAAGGATATTGAGGCAAATGTGGCGCATACTCTCTTCTTAACCTATTGTATTCCTTAACACAATCTAGATCCGCACAAATGTTTGTGACATCACACTCAATCAAGTACAATCCCGATAAAGTTCTGACTCGTGACAATGCCACATATGCCATACCCTCCTTGAACACAGAACTGCCAATATTCACCAATGCACTGTCTACACTTAAACCTTGCGATTTATGGATTGTCACCGCATATGCCAAGCAAACAGGAAACTGCTTACGGCGAACATATAAGTCTTTTACAAGCAAAAACCTAGCAGAGCAACGACCAATTAGCTGTACTTCCTCAATGCCATCAAATTTAATTTTTAAAAATTCAATTCCATCTCTATTTCTGTATTTCTCAAAATCAACAACATTACCCATTGATCCATTTACCAGACCTCTTTCAACATGTAAATTCCTTCTTAAAATTATACGGCAATTTAAGCACACATTCAGAGTCTTTTCAAAACCATCAGTTTTAGATATAGTTTTCTCTAATGAATCCAATTTTGATTTCAAATTCTCAGACAAAATAATTGTTGCTCCCATATGCTCTACTCTGTCAATAGCTTCCAGCTTCACAATCTCTTGGTTTTCTAAATGCAACATTTTGTTGTTGAAGATGGCACATTCTGCAAGAGTTGGCATCAAACATATTCCAGATTTCTTCTCAGTAATTTTCTGAAAAATATTCTCAGGCACAACGTCTTCTTCTGGATACAAATTTGACAGTAATCGTGCATGTAAAGCTTCTTTTCCATGCTTGGTCACTTTTCCGATTCTAACATCTTGTAGAATATTCTTAGAATCTTCATCCTTCGCTTGACGCATATTTTCACGCAGTTCAGCATAATTGAAGTTTAACCATATATTGACGTTGCCAATACTCCCTAGGCACTTCCTGGTATCTTCATGCGTGAGCATTTTGAACACAGGTTGTCCTTTCACTGGTGTCAGCTGCAGAAGATCACCGAAAACAATGATGTGTTTGCCACCAAATAACACATCATACTCTGTTTTGAGAACTTCTTGCATTCTCAAATGCACAAAGGCAAGCATGACATTGGAAACCATGCTTACTTCGTCAATGATAAGAAGTTTCATTTTCCTCAAGACTCTTGAAACTTCACAACAAGCATCTCCAGATAACTTGTGGTATTGTAATTTGTTATCATGCTCCACTGGCAGCATCAGTAGACGATGCAAAGTAATACCTTTAATGTTATGTGCTGCCAGTCCAGTTGGAGCGGTGACAACACAAGACAGCGATGACTCAGTCCTTTTCTGCAAATAACATGAAATTGCTTTAATGAGGAAACTTTTTCCAGTTCCCGCTTCTCCACTCACGTACAGTCGGACAGGCTTCAACGACGTACATGAGCACTCTTTCTTCTCATGACTTAATCCATGATCAATTTGGTTGGTAACTTCGTCATATATTTTCCTCTGCTCAACGTTGAGTTGTCTTTCCAAGTCTTCTAAGTTAACCGCATCCTCCTGAGCATGTGCCATGGCTCTTTCCACTTCAATCATGGCAGTAGCAGCTTCATTTTCGATAACTGGTCCTCCTAGTGGATCCTGACTCAATGAAACAGAACTCTGACTGTCCTGAGAACTGTCTCTGGCAATCTCGGCTGCAATCGTTGCTTCCTGCTCGATTTCCGCATTCAACATTTCTAGATATTTGGGAAAAACAGGACATTCTATGGTCTCCTTGGCGGCATTGAAAGAGTCTTCGTAACAGAGGAAATCTCCAAGCAGTTCCTCTTCTGCACGCCAAGGCTTGAAAAGTTGCAAAAGTGCTAAATAGAAAAACTCTTTTCTTTCAGGAGATTCGCCACTCAATTTTCGATGGTTTACCAAGTGGCATTTTCTTTGCTTGACCAGACATCCCTCACTTCCAATTACAGCATACACTCCTTTATCAATATCTTCTTTGATGTTCCTCTAGAATATGTAATTTTGTAGAACCTCATACAGACAAATATTCTCGAGGTGACTGCTTCTATTTGGATAATATGTATCCAACATGTTGGTCTTCAAAATATCGGTACTGTTTGGCTCCTTTTCCGCCAAATACTCAATTTCCCGCACAGGTTTCAGAACTCGATTATGCGTTGCAGCAAGACCAAGACTCGCCCAAACGATACTCCTGGATTTGGCATAGAGACTTGCTGAAGACAACCGGTCAGAACATTCGTAAGCTCCGATTTCTCGATGTGACAACATCTTCAGACTGAAACTGTACAACTTCTTACTGAGGCTCTTTTCATGGGAAATGTCCTCCCACATATCCTTCAATTCTGTCTTTTCTTTTTTGGTGATGTAAGATGTCACATACCGAGCCACAGCCATACAGTTATCAGCCACAAACTGTATATCCATGTTAGCATTCCACATGGACAAAATCACTGGGTTGTAGTCGTTGATGTACTTGGACTCTTCGTTCCTTTTCAAATTGTATGTGTTTTTAGGTGATTTCTTCATCACATTATGTCGCAGCGAAGACATCAAACTGTTCACTCTTCCTTTAGAAATCACCGGTCGTGGAAAGGCGAAACGACATTTGGTGTAGAACTTGTCCTTGTTTCTGAATTTACGACGACAGTACTTTCCACAATGATGGCTTTGGAAGCGTAAAACTTGTTCTCTTAGGCTTTTGTCTTCCTTTGCGTTTGGAACAGCACATGTAGAATACTGTTCTATGAAACTCATCACTAAGTCTTCTGGATCTGTTCCAAATTTAGGTGCATCCTTGATCCACAGCAGCATATGTATATGAGGAGCACCTCTTGCTTGGTACTCCTTTCTCCAGAAGAAATCCAACACCTCTCCAAGAGGTGGATTTTTCTTGTTCATGATGAAAGACATCATAGCTTCAAATCTATGATTGAAGTACCTGCATACATTCACTGGATCCAAAGAGCACAGTTCTCCGGGTGTCTTGAATTCGATATTTTCAATGTTTCCATTTGCCTCTCGTAGAAATTCAAGTAAGTCTTCCCAGCCATACTCGACACAGCTGAGAGTGAGGAACCATGTGGGAGTTCCTAAGTTCCTCAGCATACATTTTAAATCACCATGACGACGGTACCAGTACTCATTAGTACCACGCTGACACGCCATGAGATTAATCAGGTGAGAATCCAAAATACCGTCTTGCACATTGACTTTATCCATAAAGTCACTTGCCGAGATGTTTTGCATCTGTACACCACTTTTCAAGATGTGGTTCACTGCATATGACAGTCCAGACAGATCGCTTTCAAACAGGAGATTAAACAAATAGGGAATGCATTGACGAAACCTAGGATCTTCTGCATACAATCGTAAAGTCCGGTATTCAGAATCAGGAATTTGATGAGGTCGCTCATCATATCTTCCTCCTTGACCTGTTGGAAATAGCTGTGGGAAACACCGAGCTTCCAAACTTTCCTCCCAAACACTAATGGGACTCCCTTTGGCTTGTTTCATTTGAAACAACTCAATAGCATTCCCCATGACTTCCTTGGAATGCAAAGGATGAACACTATAATGTTCATATATTTCTTCATTTTTAGAGGGTTCTACTTTCTCAATTTGACCAGCACACAAATCGCTATCCTCTTCTTCACTTACTTCCTCTTCTGCAACATATACATTCTTGTAGTACTTATTGTTTTTTTTAAATACAATGTTGCCTTTTTGACTTTCCTAACATCCACTAAATCTTGCCATATTTTCTTACTCTTTGTCGGAACCCCATTAACTAAGATAACCAGAGGTTCCTCTTCCACTTTTCTACTCCAATTGTATTAATGTTTTTCTTCAAATCTAGAGGCAAATAAACAACTCTTCCCTTTAATCCTCTCTGTAAATCTGATGGAGGCAATTTCCCTGTCTTTGGCTCCATTCTTACAATAGCCTGAAAGGGATGGATACTTTGAATCAAAATAGATTCATAAGTATTTAAATCCTTCAATTCAGAAGGAATCTCAACCAATTCCACATTATTATGAACCGCTCTAGCAGGCATCCGGTTTTGATTTAATTTGTTACAACAATAAGTACACACACGTTGATCCAATCCCAAATCAAAACAATTTTCTACCATCAAGTATGTTGCAAAATCCTTCCATTCACTATTATTTTCCCTTTCACTTTTCGCATATAAATCCACTAACTTAGTCTGATTCTTATAATAAGTGCGTCGACAACACACGCAAGTGAAATTAGGCCTCTCACTTGATTTCACCTGAAACGTGGCAATTTCCTTCTGAAAATTATCTGTACAGGAAACCTGTACACTATCTTCCACATTACCCTCTTCTTCTGGGTCAATTTCAACATTCTCCTCTTTACTTGCAAAGTAACAAAACTCAATTTCTTCACAAATATTCTTCACCTCTATTTCAGAACCATGCAAAAGAGCAGTGCATAATTGTTTAAGCATAATTGCTGGACTCTTAGCATAATACAACATTCTAACTAATTTCATCACTTTATTATGATGCACTGCTAGCATCCTGAAATGATGAAAAGCACTCTGGCATACTCTCCTGGAAAGACAAGCCAGTGAATGACCATGCAAACCTTTCACTTCTCTCACTCTGCAAGGATCTAATTCTTGCAACAACTTCATTTTCTGTTTTAAACTTTTCTTATTAAATGTCCGTACAAAATCACAAAGCAAATTGATGGAATCCTGTCGCACACTGCAAATACTACTACACTTCCAGATATACACTGGTCCCTTAGGACGTCTTCCTAAAACCTCATTACCTAACACCTCTTCTGCCTCTGTTGTCACAAGTTTTTCTTTTTCAACTGGACAACCATCTTTCACCTCATAAGCTCGACCACTGGTGTCAACTGCATGCACCAAATCATTATCCTGGAAATAACTCTCCTCATTAAAAAATGCCTCACAACTTGAACTATGCATCCATTCTCCTGAAAAAACTTCACAAAAATTACTATGATTAACTGTTCTCTTCCATCTACTATTTCTTTTGAAATCATAAATTGCCTTGTTTAGCTTCCTAATTCTATTGATTATCAAAATAAATAACTTTCGCTTAATTTCAAATGCCTGATCAATAATTTTCTCAACTTTTTTTTTTCTCCTATAAAAAACCACTTTCTGTTGACCTTTCTTAATATTTTTTAACAAATTGCCAATTATCCTGTTGCGGAACATTCGTCTACGAATGTCCCTAAAATGATTTTTCCTTCTACTACCATGCACAGAGTTATCTCCTGCTCTAGCAGTAACATTTTTGATTGGCCTTTCCTTTCCATTTAAATTGGTTCTCTTATTCTGGACTAAAACATTTTCTGTAGTACTACTTTTTTTTCTACAAATGTTTCTTATGAATGATTTCGTTGTCTTACCCGGAGCTTTCTTGGTGACTTGATGAGTTTTTATTGTAGAGGACTGCTGCAAGAATTTAGTAAGCTGCTGTCTTTGACGTTTTGTAGCTTTTCGGTTTCGTTGTTTAGATGGCATTATGTACTTTTGAAATGATCTGCAGTTGAATCTGTGGTAAAATATAATTAAAAATGTTATTAACCACTATTAGCAAACAGTAAATCAATAACAGTCGTCAAAAATTTAACACACTACTTGTCATTTTTACATACAATAATTTTTAGTGCATTGGCAAATTTAGTAGTAACAAATAGTAGCAAAGAAATGGAATGCTTCTACATTTGACCTGTGCTGTTTTATATGTGAATCTGAACTAATTTTATGAGCATATTTGACTATTTTATTAAAGACACTACACACAACCTGTTTTTGAAGTTGTGTTTAATTTTAAATGAAACGGTTTACATGTTTACTTTTCATTTCCAGTAACTTTTAAAAATAAATGTTTATAGTTCCATAGGCTCAAGCAGGTCAGCTTCCCACCCTATGTCATACAATTCTGACAAATCGGCATCCTCATCATGTTCTTCATCATCCTCAGGATTTAAATCATCCAAGGGATCTACTTCCACTGATGTTTCAATCACAATTTCAATGATAATATCGAGATCAACAGATTGCTCATTATCACTCATACTTGATGTTGTCGTTATCTTTAAAGAAAGAGAACAACAATGAGATGTTGCAGAGTAATAGACAAATCTCAGAGACTATAATTGTAAATTTTTTTAACAAGAGTAACATTTTGCAGATATTATTTAACCATGTCCAGCGATGCTGCGGAGGTGAGGCCTATGTCCAATTTTTCAGTGAACAGGACTCATTTCTTCTTAACCTTGGATAAGCCTCACCAACTCTGTGTCACCTGCTCATACTTAAATGTAAAGGGGCAGATTTATGTTAACTGGCGCATCCCCAGGGATGCACCAGTTAACGTGCGCTGCTGCTCTGCCACCCATGATATGCCGCATTTACAATGTGGAGCACCATTGAGCAAAAACAGCACAGATGCGTCACGCATCTGTGCCGCAAAAGCGGCACATTGCAGGAATCACGTCGTAAGCGCGACATGTCTACTGCAATGCACAGGGGCAAGCAACACATTGCATGGTGCATCACTCCTTATGCCTGTTTCAAACAGGCGTAAGGATTTGATTCAGCAATGCCATAAAGCTGACTCAGTGAAATCTTCTCAATTTCACTGTGTTAGTTTTACAGGGCTTTCATGCAAATGAATGCCCACCCTGCAACAAAACGCCTATATGAAACCTGACGCAGGTTTCATGTGGCACAGGACTTTACACCGTGACACATCTGCCTAGATGCATCAAGTTGTAAATATGTTTCAACATAGCGCATCTTTTTCGCCGCCGCTGCGTCACAAAAGTGACGCACAGCGGCGCAAAAGAGGCACATGGCTATCATAAATCTGTCCCTAACATTTTAAATGATTGATTCAGGATGACGATAAGGTGTGGCCTATCCAGAGGTTTGTTTGAGGTGAGGCCTACTCAGGGTTGCAGATGAAATTTAGGCTTGTTGAAGAATACAGAGGAGATAATACATGTGCAGGCCTACCAATGAAGTGATTCATGTCCACTGCACTCTTGAACAAAGGTCAGACCTCTTCTGTGTCCGTGAACAGGCCTAAACCTCATCTGCACAATGTGATTCGTAAAGTTAGGAAACACAGGTGATGTAATTGAAAAATGTGGAATTTCTTTTCCTCATTTCACAATCACATCACCTGTGTTTCCTTTGCTTAGGTATCTCATTGTGCAGATGGAGTCTAGCATATCAAAGAGTACACAGAAGTTGAGCACTGTATACAACAATTTTGACATTTACAGAAGATTCAGCTTCTCCATGCCCCCTACACAGTCCTAAATGTTTACAGTTTAAACGGATGGTATCTTGTTGGAGATGAAGTGAGGCCTGTCTTGCAACATGGTGCATCTTTTGCATCACTGCTGCATTGGTTTCATGTGGCACAGGACTTTACAGCATGACACATCTGCCTAGATGCATCAAGTTGTAAATATGTCGCAACATAGCAAATCTTTTGCACTGCCGCTGCGTCACAAAAGTGACGCACAGCGGCGCAAAAGAGGCACACGGCTATCATAAATCTGTCCCTAACATTTTAAATGATTGATTCAGGATGACGATAAGGTGTGGACTATCCAGAGGTTTGTTTGAGGTGAGGCCTACTCAGGGTTGCAGATGAAATTTAGGCTTGTTGAAGAGTACAGAGGAGATAATACATGTGCAGGCCTACCAATGAAGTGAGTCATGTCCACTTCACTCTTGAACAAAGGCCAGACCTCTTCTGTGTCTGTGGACAGGCCTAAACCTCATCTGCACAATGTCATTCGTAAAGTTAGGAAACACAGGTGATAAAATTGAAAAATGTGGAATTTCTTTTCCTCATTTCACAATCACATCACCTGTGTTTCCTTTGCTTAGGTATCTCATAGTGCAGATGGAGTCTAGCATATCAAAGAGTACACAGAGGTTGAGCACTGTATACAACAATTTTGACATTTACAGAAGATTCAGCTTCTCCATGCCCCCTACACAGTCCTAAATGTTTACATTTTAAACTGACAGTATCTTGTTGGAGATGAAGTGAGGCCTGTCTTGTAACATGGTGCATCTTTTGCATCACTGCTGCATTGGTTTCATATGGCACAGGACTTTACAGCATGACACATCTGCCTAGATGCATCAAGTTGTAAATATGTCGCAACATAGCAAATCTTTTGCACCACCACTGCATCACAAAAGTGACGCACAGCGGCGCAAAAGAGGCACCCGGCTATCATAAATCTGTCCCTAACATTTTAAATGATTAATTCAGGATGACGATAAGGTGTGGCCTATCCAGAGATTTGTTTGAGGTGAGGCCTACTCAGGGTTGCAGATGAAATTTAGGCTTGTTGAAGAGTACAGAGGAGATAATACATGTGCAGGCCTACCAATGAAGTGAGTCATGTCCACTTCACTCTTGAACAAAGGCCAGACCTCTTCTGTGTCCGTGGACAGGCCTAAACCTCATCTGCACAATGTGATTCGTAAAGTTAGGAAACACAGGTGATGTAATTGACAAATTTGGAATTTCTTTTCCTCATTTCACAATCACACCACCTGTGTTTCCTTTGCTTAGGTATCTCATTGTGCAGATGGAGTCTAGCATATCAAAGAGTACACAGAAGTTGAGCACTGTATACAACAATTTTGACATTTACAGAAGATTCAGCTTCTCCATGCCCCCTACACAGTCCTAAATGTTTACAGTTTAAACTGACGGTATCTTGTTGGAGATGAAGTGAGGCCTGTCTTGCAACATGGTGCATCGTTTGCATCACTGCTGCATCGGTTTCATGTGGCACAGGACTTTACAGCATGACACATCTGCCTAGATGCATCAAGTTGTAAATATGTCGCAACATAGCAAATCTTTTGCACTGCCGCTGCGTCACAAAAGTGACGCACAGCGGCGCAAAAGAGGCACACGGCTATCATAAATCTGTCCCTAACATTTTAAATGATTGATTCAGGATGACGATAAGGTGTGGACTATCCAGAGGTTTGTTTGAGGTGAGGCCTACTCAGGGTTGCAGATGAAATTTAGGCTTGTTGAAGAGTACAGAGGAGATAATACATGTGCAGGCCTACCAATGAAGTGAGTCATGTCCACTTCACTCTTGAACAAAGGCCAGACCTCTTCTGTGTCTGTGAACAGGCCTAAACCTCATCTGCACAATGTCATTCGTAAAGTTAGGAAACACAGGTGATACAATTGAAAAATGTGGAATTTCTTTTCCTCATTTCACAATCACATCACCTGTGTTTCCTTTGCTTAGGCATCTCATAGTGCAGATGGAGTCTAGCATATCAAAGAGTACACAGAGGTTGAGCACTGTATACAACAATTTTGACATTTACAGAAGATTCAGCTTCTCCATGCCCCCTACACAGTCCTAAATGTTTACATTTTAAACTGACAGTATCTTGTTGGAGATGAAGTGAGGCCTGTCTTGTAACATGGTGCATCTTTTGCATCACTGCTGCATTGGTTTCATATGGCACAGGACTTTACAGCATGACACATCTGCCTAGATGCATCAAGTTGTAAATATGTCGCAACATAGCAAATCTTTTGCACCACCACTGCATCACAAAAGTGACGCACAGCGGCGCAAAAGAGGCACCCGGCTATCATAAATCTGTCCCTAACATTTTAAATGATTAATTCAGGATGACGATAAGGTGTGGCCTATCCAGAGATTTGTTTGAGGTGAGGCCTACTCAGGGTTGCAGATGAAATTTAGGCTTGTTGAAGAGTACAGAGGAGATAATACATGTGCAGGCCTACCAATGAAGTGAGTCATGTCCACTTCACTCTTGAACAAAGGCCAGACCTCTTCTGTGTCCGTGGACAGGCCTAAACCTCATCTGCACAATGTGATTCGTAAAGTTAGGAAACACAGGTGATGTAATTGAAAAATGTGGAATTTCTTTTGCTCATTTCACAATCACATCACCTGTGTTTCCTTTGCTTAGATATCTCATTGTGCAGATGGAGTCTAGCATATCAAAGACTACGCAGAAAGTGAGCACTGTATGGAACATGGCTATGTAACTCAAAGAATCAAAATCTAAATTTGCCAAGCACAGATGGGGGCGTATTTACAAGGACCTTGCACCACGGGGAAATGTCTTAAATTAAAATGGGAAAAATAACATCAAAGGGACTCAAAGGCCTTGTAAATATGCCCCAAGCAACCTATGAAACTCTAGCAGTACATATCAAGAAACCTAATTGATTTCAAAAACGTTTTTAAACAAATGATGTAAAGCAATGATATACCTACATTCATGGGGAAGTGACTTAAAATGCTCTAAGACACATGAAAGCGTTTTTTAAGGCCCTTGCACCATTTTTGCGTCACTTTTAACATGGCTATGTAACTCAATGAATGAAAATCTAAATTTGCCAAGCACACATGGGGGCGTATTTACAAGGACCTTCCACCACGGGGAAATGTCTTTAATTAAAATGGGAAAAATAACATCAAAGGGACTCAAATGCCTTTTAAATATACCCCAAGTAACCTATGAAACCCTAGCAGTACATATCAAGAAATCTAATTGATTTCAAAAAACGTTTTTAAACACATCATGTAAACCAATTATATACCTACATTCATCGGGAAGTGACTTAAAATGCCCTAAGACACATGAAAGCGTTTTTTAAGGCCCTTGCACCATTTTTGCGTTACTTTTAACATGGCTATGTAACTCAAAGAATCAAAATCTAAATTTGCCAAGCACACATGGGGGCGTATTTACAAGGACCTTGCACCACAAGGAAATGTCTTAAATTAAAATGGGAAAAATTACATCAAAGGAATTCAAAAGCCTTGTAAATATGCCCCAAGCAACCTATGAAACTCTAGCAGTACATATCAAGAAACCTAATTGATTTCAAAAAACGTTTTTAAACACATCATGTAAAGCAATTATTCAACCACATTCATGGGGAAGTGAGTTAAAATGCCCTAAGACACATGAAAGCATTTTTTTAAGACCCTTGCACCATTTTTGCGTCACTTTTAACATGGCTATGTAACTCAAAGAAACAAAATCTATTTGTAAAACACTTGACACAAAGCAACATTTTAAATACACAACTTTCTTCATAATTTTCTCCCTAAAGCATACTATTCTCTATATAAATTAAATGAATCTTTTCTCACCTTAGCAAATACTTTATGAGTTTCAAAACAGTCTCAGACACGCACCAATTTGTCTTTAGCAGAGCAAAAGGTATGCACTCCAGAGGCTGCAACCAACAATGGCACAGAAATGCTGTAATTCGTCACACATATCTCTCATGTCACCCAATCAAAACTCTTCCCTCACTTTTTTCAAATCAACACCCTTCCCCCTCTGCCCTTTCTGCCTTTTTTTCCATAGCAACCACCTCCTGAAAGACCTCTGATGTTTGCAAGTTCACACAACAATGTTTCAATTGAACTCTGAACTTTCAGTACACCTGCATATCCAGTGCAATCTTTCATAAAATAATTTTTTCTTGACCATTCAAATTACATCTTTCAAAGAACTCATCCTTGCACCCTAACTTTCTGTTTTCAGCAATCAAAATCCACCAATCACTGCTACTGCTTCATTAACACAGAAACTCCACAGTTTTTTCATTATAAACTCTTATTTTTTCAACTGCCATTTCATTGCCACACTTCATCTGACTGCAGCAGAACCTTCTCTCACCATGTTTTCTGTCTGGATTGTTGGACATAGTTACATCTACTGGGCTCAAAGGTATGCCGATAACAGAAATTTACCTAACCTCAATTTACAAAATGTGGAAATCAAGTGGATTGGCCACAGAGGATTAAGATGTCACCAATTGATACCATTGGTGAAAACCTTTTTGCATTTGCCAAAACCTGACCTGTTAATTGTGCACTGTGGAGGAAATGACTTGGGCACTTTGACTGGGGTAGGTCTGGAAATGCTTTTAAAGGACACCTTTGACCAATTGATGGCACTTTTTCCTCAAACTGCCTTGGTATATTCAAATATATGCCAAAGACAGAAATGGAGGTGGTCGAACCAATTTTGTCCACAAATTGAGAAATCGAGGAAGCATGTAAATAAGTCTGTTTCATCTTACATGAGAGACCATGGAATGGGCTCCATGTACAACAATAACTTGCGTTACTACATGCAAGATATCTACAGAGGAGATGGAGTTCACTTCTCAGATGAGGGGAACAGAGTTTTCATCCTGAATTTAAGACTATGTATTGGTACCTACTTATAAGTACCTAAATCTACCACAGACCCAAAAGCTCTTCTCAGAGCTACCCTAACTATGATCACCATAAACAAATTTTAAATGTAACTTTTTAAACTAATTTTCACAATTTACGCTTTCCGGAGCGCTACCCGGTACGCGCACCGGACGCTAACCGCGCGAAAATTTGAAAAAAAATGGGGTTTTTTCGCACATATGGGCCTCCTCAGCCACCCTCAGAAAACCTAGGGGGTCAGGATACGTCTACCGTGCCCCCTTCTACCCATTCTGAACATTATTTGCCCTCCATCTTGTATCTCAATTCTACGGAAACACAAAATGGAGGACTCCCGTAACGCTGCCGGTTCGCGTACCGGGGAGCGCACTGGGAAGCGCTCAATTAAAAAAGGTGGGAAAGTAATTTACAGAAAAACGACTGGAGACACTCACCAAATATAGATTAGCTCATACTACATACCAATCCCTACCATTTTCACAAATTTGATTGGAATTCCATTTAACCATTTAGCCTGTAGACCTCTCTAAATACCCTGAGGTAAATTACTTCACAAAACACATCTGAAGTGTTGGAATTGACAACCAATTAAAATGTTACTTTCATTTTCTACTTTTTTTACCTGACATTTGATTGGTTATGTACCTGAATATATATAAAGAAAGAGAGAGAAACACAGCCATTTTGACTACTACTTCCTGAACTACATTGCAAGATCATTTTCACTCACAACTTAAACTTGTTTTTAAAAGGTAAGATGTTATTTTATAAATTTGAAAACATTTTCAGATAGGTATATACTATCCCTCTGTAAGAGTTAGACATTGAGAAAGGCTTGTTTATTATAATTATGGATTGATTTAGGTTTCTGTGGTATAATTATGAATTAACTTAGGCTTTTTCACAGGCACTTTTTAATAGTACTACTTCACGCCTCAAAAGTACCTGTCTGAACTTAAACCCAACAGTGCCCTATCTCTACTGATATATTTATTTTTTATGCAAATTTCAGCACAAAAATGGAAGGAGAACAGAACGTTTCCTTTGAAATTGTCCTAGACATGAACAATGAGGAAATCATTGAACCCATTGACTTGGAATTCATGGATGAATCACGAGACCATGAACTTCTACAATGTGTAGAATCTGTGGATTTCTTACTTCAATATGAGGACGGTCAAATGTGGGAAGTTATGTTCAGTCAAAAAGAAGACATATCAGACAGTCAAATGTTAGACGTTCTATTAAATTTTGAAAAAGAATCAGAAAAATAAAATTATATTTAATATTAAAAAATTGTTTGAGTCTTTAATCATTTTTACATGTAATTCATAAACTAGTACCAAATTGATTATTATAATGTAAAGTCAGACTTATAGTATACTGTGCACAATCCCAAAAATAAATTTATATTTAATAATCATAAATACTGCTACTTAAATAAAAAAAAATAAAAAAAGAACAATCAATAAACATACAATATTTCAAAATATCATAGTCTATCATTCTTTTTTCCTTATAGTACACTCCCCAGACCGCTTCCCGGTGCACGTACCGGGCGCTCCCCACGCAAAAAAAACAAAAAAAATTATTTATTTTTTTGCCCCGTGGGGCCCTTTTAAAGCCTCCACATCAAACCTAGGGGGTCAGGGAGGATCTACTATGCCCCCTTATGGTCATTTCCCCCTTTGTTTTGGCCTCCTCTTGTCTCTCGATCCTACCGAGAGACAAGATGGCGGCCGCTCCGGACTGTTTAGAATGATGACATACACCGGAGAGCCAATCAGCTTCGCTTCGCGAAGTTCCGTTACGCGTCAGGTACGCGAACCGGGGCGCTGCCCGGAGCGCGCTTAAAGATCTATATATTTTTTTGAACGTTAATTTCTCAAAATCCACTGGAGCACATATATTGAGACCTAGCAAAGGCACATCGGGCTAACAGTCCCTACAATTTTGCCAATTTTCGTGCAAATCCATTCAGCCGTTCGGGCTAAAAGTGAGGCCAACCGCCCTAAGGAAATTAACATGGGAAAAACGCATTTTGGGACCCCCCTTTTTTCTCGGCCCCCCTTGACGAACCCCCCCAAATTTTCAGGGGCTTCTCAGAATTTCAGCCAATTCCGTCCACAAACGCCAAAGTTATTAGACATAGAATTTTCAAAAATCCCATAGAGAAAAAATCCTAACTATATATACCTACTGGCGACCGCCAGTAGGTAAAAAACATATTATTAAATAAACATATATAACATTTTTAGCATAGCATAGAAAATGGTTAAAATTGATTGTAACAACTATAGTGAGTTCAACATTAGCAAAAGTGTTGGATAGCGTAGAGGTAAAATTTACTATTCCCACTCCAGTGGGTGCAACACTAGGGAAAGCGCTGGATAGCGTTGGGGTTAAAATTACTATTCCCACTCCAGGGATGTATGACGTTACAACGCATACTTTTACAACACCTACCATTACATCAAAACTTTTACAACACAAAAACTTTTACAACTCATACATTTACAACGCAAGATTTTACAACGCATATACCTTTACAACGCATACCATCACAACGTAAGTATTGGTAAGTATATAATATTTTTTTTAATATAAATTAATTTAAAATATTATAATATAATTTAATTTAATTTTATTTTATTTTATTAATTTAATTTAAATGTAATTTTACTTTATTTTTACAAAGTACCCCTGTACCCCAAAAACCCTAAACTGACCCTGAACCCTAAAAATACCCCTTTACCCAAAAACTGAAAACTGACCCTGAACCCTAAAAATACCCCTTTACCCAAAAACTGAAAACTGACCCTGAACCCTAAAAATACCCCTTTACCCCAAAAACTGAAAACTGACCCTGAACCCTAAAAATACCCCTTTACCCAAAAACCCAAACATACAACATTTTAAAAATAATTATATACTTAGCAATACTTACATTGTAATGGTATGCATTGTAAAGGTATCTGCGTTGTAAAAACATGCTTTGTAAATGTATGCGTTGTAAACAAATTTGCGTTGTAAAGTTTCGTTGTAATGGTAGTGCATAGTAACAGTTGCGTTGTAAACTTTGCATACCCACTCCAGTGGGTGCAACAGTAGGGAAAGTGTTGTATAGCGTAGGGGTTAAAATTACTATTCCAACTTCAGAGAGTGCAATAATAGGGAAAGTAAATACTTCACAAATAGATATAAATAACATAAATAGTAATACCAATTACAAATAAATAAAATATTTTACTTGTGTATAAAAAATATTAAATATTTATTTATAAATACAAAATAAAATTATTTAATTATAAAAATTGCCTACTCATACTAATTAATTACCTATTAACAATAAATTAATTTACAATTTAAAAATTAATAAATACATTTTAATTACCAATTATATTTTAATTAATTACCTATTAAAAATTAATTAACAATTAATTGAAAATAAATACCAATAATTTAAATGACATATTTAATTAATGAGAATTAAATTATTTCCCACCCTATTCCCCTATAAACCCACAACCCGCTACAGAAAATAAATGAATGAAATTAACATATTTATCAATTAATCAATTAAAATTATTTACCAATCATATTTTTATTAATTACCAATTATTATTTAATTAACAATGTATTCCAAATAATTAAGAATAAATAAATTAACATATTTAATTAATTATAATTAAATTACTTCCCACCCTATTCCCCTATAAACCCACAACCCGCTACAGAAAATAATTTAATAAAATTAACATATTTATCAATTAATCAATTATAATTAATTACCAATTATATGTTAATTAATTACCAATTAATACATAATTAACAATTATTTATAAATAAATATCAATAAATAATTTAAAACATTTAATTAATTATGATTAAATTACTTCCCACCCTATTCCCCTATAAACCCACAACCCGCTACAGAAAATAAATTACTAAAATTAAAATATGTATCAATTAATCAATTATAATTAATTACCAATTATATTTTAATTAATTACCAATTAATAATTAATTAATTAATTCTAAATAAATATCAATAAATAAATTAACATATTTAATTAATTAGAATTAAATTACTTACCACCCTATTCCCCTATAAACCCACAACCCGCTACAGACTTATATTACACAAAAAATAAAAATTATTATTAACTTACCTTAAATTCCATATTTTTGTTGGCTATATTATGTCTAGTCGTTATTATGTCCATTCTATATTTTTGATTCGATATTATGTCCATTCTATTCGATATTAATTTTCTCTAGTCGATATTTTTGTTGTCTATATTATGTCTAGTCGATATTATGTCCATTCTATATTTTTTACTCGATATTCTGTCCAGTCGAAATAAAAGACTCGATATTATGACTGCACACCCCTGGGGACTGCCACCCCCCAGGGCTGGCTCTTGCAGTGTCCCAGGGTGCCCACCCCCGGGACTCTGTAGTTTGCTATGCTAGGCACCTGCTAGGGCTAATTAGCCCACCAGGTACCTCCAGTAAGTGCCACCGAACTGCGTTGCACAGTGTTGTAAAAAGGGGTGTGGCCTCTGAACACCTCTCTGCAACGCAGCTCCCTGGCGCATACTGGAGGTACCTGATGGGCTAGTTGGCCCTCAGGGGACCTCGGGATTAAAGAGGAATTAATTCCCCAACTTAAAATGCACCACAGGGCGTATTTGCAGACATGTTACCTCAGAACCCGCCCCCTTCCTTCACCATTGTGCAAACGCGCCCTGTGGTGCATTTTAAGTTGAGGAATTAATTCCTCTTCAATCTTGAGGGTCCCTGGGGGCCAACTAGCCCCCAGGGAGAGGTGTTCAGAGGCCACGCCCCTTTTTACACCTCTCTGCAATGCAGCTCTGTGATGCTTTCTGGAGGTACCCAGTGGGCTAGTTGGAGGTGTAGTGGGGGATCCCACAGGGGCCCATCCGGAGATTGAAAGCATTTTTTTGTAGTCACTTTTGTTGAAAATTTGCAGGTGGGTCTGCAGCAATTTTTTTTTTTTAAAAAGAGTTGCACTTCTTTCGCAGGAAGCCCGGGGGTGGGCCAAATCCTGGGGGGCATGTTAAAATAAAGGAAGGGGTGCATGGGGCCCCCCTTACAGGGCTATATAACACCGGGGACCAACACCTCCCTGATGTCGATTATAAAATATGCAGCGGGATGCATGGGCCCACTGCAGCCCCAGGAAAAACCTCCTCCACAGGGCTATTTAAGAGATTTGTGCGGGGGAGACCCGTACAGCCTTCCCTGCAGACCCTGGGACCACCATCTCTTCAGAGCTCCTCTAAAAAAATGTGGGGGCCCTCGCAGAGCCCCCATGCCACAGGGACCACCACTTCCCCGGGTTTGTATATTTTGTAATTGCAAGCCCCAGGGAACCCCTGGTCAAAATATATTTTTTTACATTGGAGGGTGGCCTCAGCCATTCACAACAATGGGGACTGTCACAGCCCCGAGTGCAGGCCCTACAAGAAGCCATACATGGCCCTGAGCACCGCCACACTCAGGGTGTGCCCACCCCTGGGACATAGCTGTTTGCTATTGTTTGGAGGGAGCTTTGCTGCTCCTGCCTAGTCATGACAAACACTCCATTTCCAGCAAGTGAGAGCATTAAAAATGCTTGCAGCAAACAGAGCAAAATTGGGTTCACAGAGAGGGAGCTGCATGTTCAGCAGCTCCCTCTCTGTGAAAGCAATGCCGGCTCCCACAGGAGACTGGGAGCCAGCAGGGAATGTTGGGGTCTTGTGGTTCCCCCTGCGGTTCCCAACAGAGTGGTACCCTGGGTGGGACCAGGACACTCACAATAGAGGCCGGCCCCGAGGATGGGATTCCTGAGGCTGAAATCAAACCATGAATGGGGGCTGCGTGACCCCTCTCCTCCGTTGCTGAAAGGCCTGGATGTGGTTCCCCAGGGCTGAAATCGGCCTGGTGAAGGGAGGCAATGCAAGCGCCTTTCCCTAAAAATAAATCTTTTTTTGAACGGCCCATTGAGTCACTGGAGGTCCCACCCCCTTTCGCCATCACTCTGCAAGAGCACCTCCTAGTACACTACTAGTTGGAGGATGAAGTCCCTTTGGATGTTGAGCGTCCTAGGGGGCCACAAGCCCTCCTTCCCGTTACCTCCAGTAAGTCCCAAACAGTGGAATTGCTGAGAGATCATCGGAGGACACGCTCTCTTTCTCCACCACTCTACAAACAAGCCTCCTTGTGCACTACTGTTTGAGGGATGAGGCCCCCTTGGCAGTGAGGGTCCTTGGAGGCCACAAGCTCTTCTGTTACCTCCAGTAAGTTGCACACAGTGGTAGTGCTGGGAGGTCTTCTGAGACCATGCCCATTTTTTCCACCACTCTGCAAACATGCCTCCAGACACACTACCACACTACTGGTTGGTGAATGAAGTCCCCTTTGATGCTGAGGGTCGTTGGGGGCCAAGAACCAGTCCTATTACCTGTGAGCTGGTTGGAAACACCGCACCCTTTCTCCACTACTCTGAACATGTGCCTCCTGGGGTGCTACTAGTTAGGGGATGAAGCCCTCTTGAATGCTGAGTGTCACTGTGGGCAAAGAACCCCTCTTGTCACCTCCAGTAAGACCCTAACAGTGCGATTGCTAGGAGCTGGTCAAAAGATTACAGGAATGCTATAGTTACGCTCATGTTTCACTCGTACAAAACCAGTGAAATTCAGCAGTTATAGTTACTTGAGCAAATGCACTGCTTATGACCTCACATATTACATCACTCATGACATGGTCAGTGACATCACTGATTACATCATCCACAAAACCACTCACACCCCCATTCAATTTTTTGTACGCCCACTCAAACAGCCACACAACCATTTACATACCCATTTACAGACCCATACCAGTACTCACATACCTGCCACTCCTCCATAGAGGTACACACAAACCCACTAACTCCCTTGTATCGCCAGTCATATAACCAATCACTCACTAATACAGCCAGTTACATATCAGCACACTAACTCATACAGCTACTCCCTCACCTCCTTATTTACCTACACAGTCACTCGCATACCCGCTCACTCACCCATACAGCCTCTCATCACAGCCATTCACTCACCCATACAAGCACTCACACACCCACACAACCACTGGCATACCCATTCACATATCCATACAAAAACTCACAGTACACTTACTCACCCATACAGCCATTCACACAGACACTCACTCACCAATACAGCCACTGACACACCAACTCACTTAACCAAACACCCACTCAAACAGCCACTCACTCACCCATACACCACTTACACACCCAGTCACTCACTCATACAGCCATTCAGACATCAATTCACTCACACATAGTCACTACACACCCACTTACCCACCCATGAGCCACTCACACTGCCACTCACTCACCCATACAACCACTGGCACATCCACTCACTCACGAATACCTCCACTCACACACCCAAACACACAAAGATACATACTGTCACACCTCCAGTCAATTAATATATGTTTGACTGAGTATCACTCAGTAGTTGTGCACCCAGCATAGTAATTTAACTTTTGTAGTAGGTTAGTATATATGTTTAACAATCGTAAACTCCTACAAAATACTTACACTCACTGGAAGATGTCATCAGTGATGTAATTGGAGATGTAATCAGTGATGTCACTGACCATGTCACAAGTGATATAATATGTATGGTCATAAGCATTGCATTGCAGGGGGTTTAGTTAAAGTTATCTAAGGGAACTATAATTACTGAATTTCACTGGTTTTGTACCATTGAAATGTGAGACTAACTATAACATCCCTTTTTTTAAATTTTATGTCATAACTATAAGGTCCCTGTAGCTTTTGTTGTTTTAAGTGACATATATATATATATATATATATATATATATATTTCCGCACTTGTATTCCTGCCACCACGCCACGCCATCAATCCTCGGCTGACACACGAGCAAGGACACGTGACATATATATATATATATATATATATATATATATATATATATATATAGATAGATAGATAGATAGATAGATAGATAGATAGATTGATAGATAGATAGATAGATAGATAGCAAGATAGATAGATGTCGATATAGATGTAGATATAGATATAGATAGATACAGCAATAGATATAGATAGATAGATATAGATAGAGACAGATATATTCACTGAAAAAACAAAGGTAGAGGTGACTTTATAGTTAGGTGAATATGTCAAGGGGAACATTAACATTTTGAACTAAAAAACACAATAATTAACCATTTTTATAGTTTGTGGAGCAAACAATAACTTACGCCCGCTATGCACCTCATATAAACTTACATATTTCATTACTCATGACATGTTCTGACATCCTTTCTAAAATCACTGAATAAATCATTGATGACATCACTGATGACATCATCCAATGAGTGTACTAGTTTGTTTTATAGTTTACATAGTGGCGTGTAACTAACATATTACTTTTCTACCTAATTTTGTACAGTCTGTGCCCAGCTAATGGGTATAATAACAAAACGCAAGTCCTTTTATGCATCATAAGTGTGTAGCGGTATTGAACACATTATAAATATTTGTACTGAAGAGTGACTCTGTGTGCATTTTACAGTTGACAACTTGTGTTAAGTATGTTCCACACAACTTTGTTGGTACTGCAGAAAAAGCCACACACATACCATTAAATGGAGTGCAGAATGGCATATGCCTGATCACTACTCTACAATGGGCAGATCAGTATTTTAAATATCTTGGCATGTATCTAACCCACTCCACACAGAATGTGTGGGATATGATTATCGTACCCCTGGTGGCCCGACTAAAGTGAGACACGGACACATGGGAACTCCTGCCTCTAGACGTGGAGGGTAGAGGAGCCCTGTTCAAAACTATCTCCCTCCCCCATTTGCTATACATACTCCACATTTACCCATATTCCCTATCAACCACATTCTTCTAGACCTTGCAAACAGCAATATTGAAATTTCTATGGAAAGGGTGCACACCACGGATCGTATTTTGTAAATGCATGCTAGGCCCTTATGATGAGGTACTGGGCATGCTGATATGCAATTGTACCACTTGGTGCACCACATCATCCTGATTAATCACTGGCTATTTGTGGCCCATGCAGACCCTGCAATAGCTGTTGAGATTTGTGCCCTTGAGCAACATAATGTGTTGAGTCCTTTAGATGGATCATCTAAATGTCCCCATCTTCTGCCAGTGACTGAGGCATCCATAATCTGCCGGCATTGTGTGTTTTGGTGAATTAATTGGCATTGCGTGCTGACTAGAGAAACACCTCTATGGTCTGGAATATGAAACTGAGACTGATTCAACTCAACTATCTACAATGTATGTACTATAGCCCATCACTACTGAGTAGATTGAAGGCTGGCCTGGATCCACACTGTCTGAGATGCAGGGGGCAGTGAGACTTTCTTTCACATCCTTTGGGTATGCTCCATGGTACAAAGATACTGGCATTAGATATGCAATATATTGTCCTTGGTGGTGGAGAAGCCAGTAATACCAGAGCCCGTAACAATTCTACTAGAACTGATGGATGGAGGGGGCAGGAGAAGCGTTAGACTCCAGGAGGCCACTGCCTCGTCCTCCCCAAAAGGGATATATCCCGATACTGAAGGGCTGAGCAGGAACCTCCAGTGATGGCTTGGACTAATGGTATAGAGTATTGCACCAAGGTCGAGGAACATGTCTACACATCAATAGGCTGCATTCAAAAACATAGTAATTTTAGGGGTGCCTGGACAGCCTATTCCACTTACTATATACAAACCTGATTAGATGATTGATGTTCCTATTATGCTTATGTTGAGGGGGGGCGGAAGTTGGGAGGTTGAGAGGTGCCATGGATGACACGATCTGTCTAATGAATGTGAAGAATTCCTATAAAAAAAGAGTTGGGAAAAATAATTAGATGTCAGCAATATTATGCAAGTGTGTATTAGGAGAACTATTTGTAGCAGAGTGTCAGATACAATCAGGAATTCAGAGCAAGGAGTGGGGGGCATTCAAAATGTAGTCTGGGGTATCTTAGCATGAATCTTGACTGCAGTGTTTGGCACCAGCACTACGAGTGCCATCAGCACAAACATCCATTAGTTTGCCTACCTTAGCTTCTCTTTCTGTTGTGCCCTTCCAAGTGAAGTGGGTAGGATAAACCAGAGATAGGAGCAATTGATTTGAGCATGAAAGACCATTAAAAAGGTTTGTGCAAAAGTGCAGTTTGTTAATTTAAGCATGAGTGCTCAAAATGTCTAATGTGTAACCCAGTCTATTAATCAAAGTAATTTATTTGAGGTAGGAGGGAAACAAGACAATAGAAATACAAACAATAATAAAAGTATGAGCCATATATAATCACTCATACATTGAATTTATTAAATAAAACAATATCTCCTAATACATTTACTAATCATAATCAAACTTCGCCATATGATCAGATGCATAAAGCAGGCACATGCAGCCCTGCAGGGGGTAACTCACAATTTAGATGCCTCCATTCAGTCCAAAACCTATGAATATGTGTGAAATACTAGTGTCTCATGGGGCTTACTTTTTGTTACGCCTCTGCCCATGACTTAAGTGCTGAATACAGTTGTTAGATGTGGGGGTTTCTAGTTGGCATAGGTAGGTACCTGTGACAAATAGGAACCCTTGCATCTAGTCTGGGTAAGGGTGGTACACTCCTAAAATAACCCCTGCTCACCCTCTTGGTAGCTTGCCACAAGCAGACAGGCTTATCTCAGAGGCAGTGTGTAAATAATTTGTGAACACATACAGTAATCCAGTGACAACACTACAGATGGACACCACAAAGTTTTATATTAAAAATAAGTATTCTTTTATATAGATTTAACACAATACCACAAACGACAAAAATCCACAATACTGTACTTAAAATGGTAGAATTAGCTTAGTTTTCTTTAGATCTTAAAATGCAACACTTTGAGTCAATGTACCTTAAGATGCGTAACGCTTCTACAACAAAAATGTTGCAGGGATGGTGATGCGGTAGTTCCTTAAACGCAAGGATGGTCATGCGTTGAAGATCCGGTGTAAAGAAATAAAGATGGAGTCTTCTTCTTGATGCGACACGCTCCTCCGAGGTTGTAAGATGTCTCGACTCGATGCGACAGCTGCACGGCGACACCCTTGTTCAGCGATCCGACGAAAGCGGCTTTGGCGGTGACACTCTTCTCTGATGATGTGAGACGCTTCCGCTCGATGCGACAACTGCAGCAGCGACACCCTTGTTCAGTGATGCAATGACAGCGGCTGCGACGGCCGCACGCTTCTCAGTGGATGCGAGGCACTTCTGCAGTGCAATGCGCCAGCTACAGCGGCGACACCCTTGCTCAGTGATGCGACGGCAGTGGCTGCGATGGCGACATGCTTCTTCGATGTTGCAAGACGTTTCCTGTGATGCTGTGCAATGCGACAGCTACAGCGATGACATCCTTGTTCAGTGATGCGACGGCAGTGGCTGCGACGGCGACACGCTTCTTCTTCATGAGTCGAGCTTCCAGCTCCTTGCGACACACAGTCCCTCAGAAGGCCCAAAACAGCTGCAGGCACTTCCAAAGAACTCTTGGGGAGCTGATGGTTGAAGTCTGTTGTCCCGGAGACTTCAGCAGGAGGCAAGCTCTTCTCCCAAGCCATTGGAGATCCTTTACAAGTTGAATAAAGCACATAAAGTTCCTTTCTCCTTTCTTTGGCAGTCAGGCAACCACTGTAGGTCAATCTGTCAAGCAGCACTTCAGGTTAGGGGTAGTTTCTCCTCAGTCTCTCTGGTTCCACTCCTCAGCAAAGGTTTCTTCTTCTTGTCCAAATGTGATCTAAAGTTCTGGGTTCTGGGTCCCCTCTTTTATACACAGTTTCTCTTTGGTCTCTGAAGGCAGAGAGGCCTTTGCCTAGTCCAAACCAGTTCTGCTCAGTCCTGGAGCACTCTGTTTACATAACTCCTTCTATCCTTTCACAGTGCAGGGCAGAGACATCAGACGCACCACAGGAGGTGGAGCCAGAATTGTGGAGGGAAGGCACAGCCCTATTCAGGTCCCAGGTGCAACTCCTCTCTCCCAACTAGATGCAAATCTTTATATTCACTACTGGGCTGACTCACCCTGTCTCCTGGAATCCCCCAGCCCTGTCATTCAAACTCCAGACAAGGAATACACAACCTAGCAGAGGCAGGCTTGGATAGTTAGACAAGAAAATACCTACTTTCTAAAAGTGGTATTTATTTTCAAACACAGAATGTGAAAACCAACTTCACTAAAAGATGTATTTTATCATTCTGAGTTCAGGCATACTAAACTCGAGTTTCTACCTAGTTCCCTGAGTCAGTTAGGATTATAAAATGTAATAATCTAACTGCCTATTCTGGCCTATGGAGAATAGGTAGCCTTTTATTAGTGAAAAATGAAAAGTTTTGTAATTCACTATTAGTACATGCAACACACATCAGGGCCTGTCCTACCTTATACTTACAATGCACCCTGCCCTTGGGCCTACCATAGGGGTGTCTGATATGAAGAAAAGGGAATGTTTAAGGACTGGCAAGTGGGTGCACTTGCTCAGTCAGCATGGCAGTACCAGCCTCCACCCAGGCTCTGCAATGGCAAGCCTTAGACACCCTCTTACAGCTGCTTCTGTGGGTGCCATAACCAGTCCTTCAAGCCCGCCAGCAGCATTTGGTTTACAAGCCCTGGGCACACTCAGTGCACTGTACTAGAGTCTGACACGTAAACCAAATCAGCCAATCATGAAATCACTAATCCATACACCAATTTAGGGAGAGCTTATCCACTTTAGCACTGATCAGCAGTGGTAAAGTGCCCAGAGTCTTAAAACCAACAAAAACAGATCTTAGAAAATAAAGGAGGAAGGCAAAAAGTTTAGGGATGACCCTGCAAAAAGGGCCAAGTCCAACAATGGTAAATGTGTGTATGCTTGTCTGGTTGGATTGTAATTCAGAAGGACATTGTGATGCGTTAATATCATGGAATCTGCCTCTCAGATAACTCAACATTCTTACTGCTAAAACGGTCTTGAAATGTATTCAAAGGTTCCATACATGCATATTAGTGACCCATAAGAAATACATTTCTGACCCTGGGGTAATTGTTTAAGGTACATATGGCTTCTTGGAGGGTTTATGAAGTTGCTAATACTATTGTTTTGAAATTTAAGTTCAGATAACCCTGCCACAATCCTTAATTATTTGTAAAGTCTAGTTTGCCTTAGCTAGTAAAACTTCCTCACGCGCTATACGAGTTGTAATCATTTTAATACGCCTGAGTCAAAGAATTTTGTAAAACTTTTTGCTGGTCCATACATCATCCACACTACCTATTGTGAGGGTGGAGAACAGGTTTATATAGAATTATACACAAATAGCAAAATGATTATCAAGTCATAAAGCATTTTGTCATAATGGAGGAGGCATTTGGGAAAAGCACGAAAGAAACCAGAGACACAGAATTTGGGGAAAAATTGTCCTAGTCCAGTTAAGCTGGAAGTCTTGGAGCTTCAATATGATAGGCAAGGAGAGTCAAACCTCACTGGCACCATTATTCACCATGTCCATTTCTTTATCACTTGAGTGGGAGTCTGTGTAGAGCTGAGAAGGTTGGAGTATTGCACAGATCCCAATCCCATGCTGCCTTAGGCCACCAGCAAGAACCACCTTCATTTAGGTGCTCAAGAGTGCCACACAACTTTGTTGCAAGGAATAGGAGGCAGAAGTTTGATACTACCATCAACAGATCACTAAATCCTGAAAGAAAAATTAAGTGGACAGCAGAAGTTAATTCCTCCTTCCATCTCTTATTTGTACTTAAGTGATATTACAAACAAAAACGAATTAATAGCAAAACATCTGAAGGAGCCTTTGGTATGAAAAAAATACATTTCACTCTTGTTGATAATATTTCCCAATGTTCCATAGATAGAATGAAAGGCTGCTGTTGAAACACATGTTTTAATCCTCACTCTAATACTTAAATTTTATACTTTTAGGTCACAAAATCGGACAACTTTTAGCTAAAACATATAGTGGAAAATTCCAATACTTACAGTCGGATTTGGTCCAGCCCACTGATTGCCATTAGTTCGTTTTCTAGTCAATTATTCAATGGCTTTAGTTCCTCTCCTTGTGCCTATCCCCCTCCTGGAGCACAGCTTCTTTGCACTCCTTATGATGGAAGGATGTTTATCCTTCCACTAATAATATTCAGGCAATCATAGAAGTGTATGTGATTTTGTGCACTCACCTTCATGTGCTGCTTCCCTCTTCAAATACCCACTCCCCATGTGGGCTCCATGTTGCCAGCTCATCTCCCTCTCCAACCTGTCCACTGCATCCTTAATCCCACTATTTTATTACTTCTGACCTCAAGCTGCTCCACTCTCATCCCATCCCTTTACTCCTAGTTGCTCCGCAACTCATTTCTTCCATCCACTCCTCCTCCACCACTCCCAGTTCTTAATCATTAAGTAAAAAATATTTTTTAGGTTTCACTGAGTTGCAGCATGCATGCGCTGATTGCTCCACGAGGCATATTGTAATAGGGTATGTTTTAGAAGTGAAGTGGAAGCCCCACCCCTATTTTTGGCTGGTGTCATCGTCTATGGCAAAACCTTGCTTCCGATTGAAAATGAGGCTTCTTGGTCCCACATAGTTACCGCTCTGTCTCCTTTTGGGACCGCCCATCCAGACTGGATCGTTTACTTGCGGCATTACCCTCTCTCCTTCATTAGTCAGTGTAGGCACATTCAGCCTGATTCATGTACGGGCCATTTTGCGTGGCCCTAATAGCGAATCATAGCGACTCGCTATTGAGGACACGCAAAACGGCATTCATGTAGGAATTGCTAAATCAATAGCGATTCCTACATGTTCTCTATTTGCGAGTAGCAATTTGCTACTCGCAAAAAAAGGAATAACTCCCCATTCATTCCTATGGGCCAAAAGGCCCATAGGAATGAATGGGGAGTATCCCTTATTTGCGAGTAGCAATTTGCTACTCGCAAATCAGATAGCGAATTTAAGGGTGCCAGGGGTGTCCAAAGGACACCCTGTAGCACCCCTTAAATGCACATTTGAACAGGTGTTGCGCACACACATGTCCAAAGGACATGTGTGTGTGCAACATGCAACTTAGAAAAATGCTTTTAAAAGCATTTTTCTATGTTTTTGCTATTTACCGAGAGGTCTGACCTCTCGGTAAATAGCGGCCCAAAATTGCTAATTCGCAATTTTTAAAAGTGTCATGAATAGCATTTAAGGAATCTCTAATAGAGATTCCTTAAATGCTACTCATCGCATATTTGCTAATTCTTAATTAGCGAATTTTGCATTTGGGATTGTGAATCCCAAATGCCAAAATTGCACTCGCAAAAGGCAAGATTCTGAGAATCTTGCCCTTTGCGAGTGCAATTTAGCTTCATGAATCAGGCTGATTGTTTTTTAATTGAAGTGAAAGTGCAATGTAAACAAGCATCTGGCACTGGCGCACTGGCGACAGCTTGTTATTTCAGTGTTCATCCAGTGTTTACTTTAAAAAGTCTTATAAAGACAGCCTCAGACACCATGCGTGTTCCGGACGCACTTTTATCAGCTTCTGAGGCACGGCGTGAGGGGACCCTGATCACAAAAGAGCTTTGTGGGCCTAAAGGATTCAAAGGAGACAAACAGTGAGAGAAACTTTTATATCTAGCGCAGCTCTATGGTCTGGGACTACCGATCACCCCCTCCCTGTCTTGCGCACCAACATCATCAATCCTTAAAACACTTAGACATGAGAGGAGTTTTCTTCGGAAGGCAGGGGGTCTCACGACCCCCCGGCCGTATTTATTAAAATATGAAAACAAATTAAAAATTGTTGAAATAAAAAACAATATTTACACATTCATTATTATGCAAAATTCTGACATTAGATTTACCATGTAGACAGATATAAAAGGGCTAACCTTAACAAATGTCTAATACAGAGTGTTTCTTAACCGAATCCAACATCCTACTTATGAATTTTGCATACCTAACATTTTGGGCCTACGGCAAGGTCGCTAACCAGTGTCAGATCCTTATTACCTAGCTACGCCCTCACGTATGAGTGCGCATGCGCAGAAGGCCCGTTTATCGGGAGGGTACTTCCCCCTCCTCCCGGTTACCCCGTACGCTCCATGAACTCCATTAATCAAAAGCAGGGCCCTTTCACTCTGCGCCGTTTAGTGACGTCATAGTGTACGTGCGAGGTGGCTTACCAGCCCAAAGAAAGCATAACTCCCTCCCCCGCACCCATCCAACCAAGCGGATATCCGGCCCCTGGAGTTCTAGGAGAGACCATTGGCCCCTCCCCCTGGCGACCCCATTCAAGAATGGTGACGCCCCTTAAGGACCTTAAATTGACTGCTCACCGATCATGACCTTACCACCTGACCAAGAACTACAATAAATACGACAATTATGGGACCTGTGAACAGGAAAAAAGGCCTAAGAAAACCAGCACACCACACTATACTATACACAAGATTGCTTGCGTTCAATAACACAGCCTGTAAACGGGAAAAAGGACTAAGGAAGAAATTAACACCAACCATATTTACAGTGAAAATTACACTTACAGCGGTAAGACTGACCAACACACAACCTAGCTTCTGCTCCAGGGGATGGTGGGTGGGAAAATTATTCAGCCCCTTGTTGGAGGGGCACGGAGCGGGCCTGGAGAGCGCGGGGGCAAGAGGGCGCCTCCCGCGCTCTGCAGGCCTTTTAAGCAACTGGCAGGCATGGGGAAGACCAGTTCCCACTGGTCCGCCCCCCGGGCTCCCCCCCTTTGACCCGGAAGTAATCAGGTTGCTTCCGGGTCAAACGCAGGAGCCGGCACCAATCGGTGGTAGGGCGCACCTGCCGCGTCATCAAGACGCGGAAAAGGGACACGCCCCACCACCGAGGATGCAGGGGAAGGGGAGGCTGGCGCCCCACCATACGTGCGATGGGGCCGAGCGCCCCCCTTTCCATATGGTCTGGGACTACGGACCACCACATCCCTGTCTTGCACACCAACATCATCAATCCTTAAAACACTTAGACATGAGAGGAATTTTCTTTGGAAGGCAGGGGGTCTCACGACCCCCGGCTGTATTTATTAAAACATGAAAACAAATTAAAAATTGTTGAAATTAAAAACGATATTTACACATTCCTTATTATGCAAAATTCTGACATTAGATTTACAATGTAGACAGGTATCAAAGGACTAACCTTAACAAATGTCTAATACAGTGTGTTTCCTAACCGAATCTAACATCCTACGCATGAATTTTGCATACCTAACATTTTGGGCCTACGGCAAGGTCGCTAACCGGTGTCAGATCCTTATTACCTAGCTACGCCCTCACGTATGAGTGTGTATGCGTAGAGGGCCCGTTTACCGGGAGGGTACTTCCCCCCCTCCCGGTTACCCCGTACGCTCCATGAACTCCATTAATCAAAAGGGGGGCCCTTTCACTCTGCGCCATTTAGTGATGTCATAGTGTACGTGCGGGGTGGCTAACCAGTCCAAAGAAATTGTGACTCTCTCCCCCGCACCCATCCAACCAACCGGATATCAGGCCCCTGGAGTTCTAGGAGAGACCATTTGCCCCTCCCCTGGCGACCCCATTCAAGAATGGTGACGCCCCTTAAGGACCTTAAATTGACTGCTCACTGATCATGACCTTACCACCACAGGCCAGCATAGTTGACCGACTATCTGGCCCCCTCCCAAACCTTCTACTCTGAAAGGTCATGCCTACCTAGATAAACCTCCCAGCCATGCCAAAATATTCTTTGTCAGTAATTCGTTGCCCTCTCTAGTCAGGTGAACCCCATCCTGTAGGTAAAAATGTTCCCCCCAGATGCACCCATGTGGAATATTCTGCAATTGAGGCGATCAAAATAACTTCTCTATTTTGTTGTTGATCCTCTTTACCGAGTGATTCAATGCCTTGACAGATCCCCCCCTCCATTGCAGCCTAGGATTCAACTGAGACCACACTATGGTGCAGCCTGGGCGTATTTTTGCTAGCCAACCCGATACTGAAATTATCTCTTCCATTAGCACCCTCCTGCCCAATTTAATCAAATCGTTGCCCCCCACGTGTAAAATAATCACTGAGGGCGGTGGGGTGTGTCTGTCCAGCAATTCTGTAAAGAACACCCTAAACTGGCTGAGGCAAAGCCCCCCCTACCATGAAAGGAAACCTTAAAACTTCCCTGTTCCGCCCTCTGTCAAAAGTCGCCTGAAAAGAAAACAGGTTTAGCGTGCTTAAATTACGAGTGACCAACCACCCACACTACTTGTGTCTCATTCTGTGTTCTTGAGTCTGTCGTGATGAGGATGCTTGCTGATGATGTTCCGTTGATAGTTTGCGTCCTGCGTGACAGGCCCGAGAAACTGAAATATAAACAAACAACACGACAGGTGTCAGCGTAACTTATTTGTTACCTTACAACATGTGCAGCCGCACATAACGTTTATAACAGTCAAAAGACCATCTCCCAATCATCTTTACACTGCTGGCATGCAACTCTCTCGCCGTTGCTTCAGTTGCCGCCCCTATTCTGAAAGAATGCGTCTCAAAATCCTTCGGATTCAACAGCATTGCTAATTGCCATTGCCAAAACTCTTTCGAACTGGAACCTTGTCAATGGGGTACCATCCACATGCATTAACAGTGTCTTCTCTGTTACGCCTACTCATTGCACGAGAAAGGACTTAACATGTAACACAGGGCAGCAAGGATTGGTCCAAGCCCGGTGAAGTACCAAACTATCGCCCGAGCCTCCTGGTCTGTTTTTGATTTAAGTATGGTAATCAACAGCGTATCCTCCACTATCTTTGTGTGTTTGCGCCGGAGACCCCCTAGTATGTCCAGCTTGCTGCTAGCCACCAGTTCGCTTACCCGTAATGCCCCATAGAAGGCTAACGAAAAGGCGTCTCTGAATAATAGTACCTCCCATGAGGAGCTACAAGTGTCAGACAAGGTATTCAATAATGCCGCAAGCCGCTCTAAACCAATTGGTTGTCTGGAATCAGTGGTAGTTGTTTGCAGGCGCCGCCACCCCCTCAGAGCCTTCCGCACTATGAAACTATTTGTGGGATCCTTTGCCCCTTTTAGCTGCACAAAGTAAGAAATGCCCGCCTTGTGTCTGCTAGCTGTGGCTGCTGAGCGCCCTTCATTATGCAATGTGTCCATGTACTGGGTAAAGCACCCCTCCTGATCCCACTTCTCCGCCCAGTCCTGACCCAAAAAGGAGCAATAAGACATAAACGCCCCTTTGTAAGCCGTCCTGGTCCTGGGGGCTAGGCTAGCTGCCACGAGGTTCTGTAGCTGGGGACACAAATTTGCCAGAGAGTGGTTGGGAAGTGTGCCGGTGTTGCCTCTGCCGCTGGTAGATGTTCCCTGAATACCTGCATCTTAAAGCAAGAGAGTGCGCCAGCTGCTTTATTCAAAACCCTTGGAACGTGTTTGGCCCTAAACTGTACATTCAATTTCATGCACCTGAGCACAATCTCTTTCAGGAGGCGGAGTATGAATTTACAACGTGCCGCCTGCTGATTGATACATTCCACTACGGTCATGTTATCAGACCAGAAGATCACAGATTGATTACACAGAAATTCTGGCCAGACTGTTAAGGAAACCCATATTGGAAATAGCTCCAGAAAACCGATGTTCGCTGTCAATCCGCTTTCTTCCCACCAAGCCGGCCACTCCTGTGCCACCCACTTGTTCCCAAGTATGGTGCCAAACCCTACACTGCCTGCAGAATCGGTCCATAGACCTAACTCGGCCGACGTAGTGGGGGGACCGCACCACACTACCCTGCCATTGAAATCCTCCAGGAATGCCATCCTTATACGCATGTCCTGGCGAACCTCTTCCGACAGTCTCGTGTGATGATGTTTTTTCCGCAAGCCCGTCATGGCCTGCGAGATTGAGCGGGAGAAAGGGCGTGCCATGGGTATTACTCTTAGTGCAAAATTCAGCTGACCCACAGTCTGTTGTAGCTGCTGCAGCGTCACTTTCTCTTTTTCTAAACATTGTTGTAGGGCTGCTCTGAATTCCCTGATTTTTTCCTTGGGTAACCTGAAACAACCTTCTTCTGAGTCTAATTCTATGCCTAGAAATTCCAAGGATGTTCCTGGCCCGACCGTTTTCCCAGGCGCTAGTGGGACCCCAAAAGCCCGCATGAGCACGCTAAATTCCTGCAATGCCCACGCACACTCCTGCAAGCCTGCCGTGCCCAGAAAAAGAAAGTCATCCAAGTAGTGCATGACATGACGGTGTCCCGTTGATTGTCTAAAAACCCATTCCAAAAAGGAACTGAATGTTTCAAAGTAGGCACATGAAACCGAGCAACCCATGGGCATACACATGTCCATATAGAATTTGCCTTGAAAAGAAAAACCTAACAGATCCTGATCTAGGGGATGCACTGGCAGCAGCCGAAAAGCAGATTCAATATCTGATTTAGCCATCAGGGCCCCTGGCCCAAAAGTCCTCAACATCTCCACTGCCTGGTCAAAGGACGCATACTTAACGCTACAAATTTCTTCGTCGATGGTCTGTACTCACCCTTTTCTTTCTTTGGGACCACCCCGAGGAGTGAGCAGACAAAATTGGGTACTGGAATGTTATTAAAGGGACCTGCTATTCTACCCAGGCGCAGTTCTTTTTCAATTTTTGTTGCCAATACTACTGGGTTGTGCCTAACTTACAATTGGTTCCTACATTCTGATGTTCCAGTATACCCTAACACTAGAATCCTGAAGCCTTGTGAGAAACCTTCCTGCAGCATCATTGCAGAGGCATGGTCTGGGTACCTGTTCAGCCAAGGAATCATAGCCATAACGTCAATGTGTGAGTGAGTGACCCGCCGGCCTCCCTCCTAGTCCTGTTTCCTTCTTCCCCTGTTTCCGTAAGCGTTACCTTTTGAGTGGCATGTTGTTTCTGGGTGGGAAGAGAGGCCACATATGTAACATGCGTTCTTGAACTTACAAGTACCCGCTGCCCTGGTGCATGTACCTTTGTTAAAATCCCAACACACCCCTTTTCGATCCCCACTGTCTTTGGCCTTACCGGCCGCGTCACCCCCCTGCGCTGGCCAAAAGGGCTGCTGAGGTTTGGCGGGGTAACCCTTGTAGCCGCTTGGGCCCCCACTCACTGTTTGCCCCCCTGTAAATTGGCCATACCATGAAATCGAGTCAACCCTGTCCCAGGATAATGATTTGTCAAACTCTTTTGCTTTCCTAAATGCCATGTCATATTCTTTCCACTTATCCCCTCCATACTGATCACTGAAAGTTGTAATTCTACTCTGGTAACATGCCATGTCAGGAAGCACATTTGGGGAACGCTCGGCTGTGATTGCCATAAGCACAGAAAAGGCTCTTATCCAATTAACCAATGTTTCATCCACCCTGAATTTTGCCAATTGGGCCCGCCATTCGCTAGGGAACATCCAATTCTTCTGCGTCCTAGCATACTCCATTTCCCTGTTATCAACTAGCATATTTACATATATATATTAACATATTTGCCGGTCCAAATCAACTCTTTCAATCTTTGTGTAACATGCTGAGCCAGGTATTCTCTCCTGGAGGGTATTGTACCTGCCCCTAGTAGCGGCAATGCCACCCCCTTACCACTTTCAGCAACTCGCGTTGGCTCAATACTCTTGTCCGTTCCTGCGTCGCTGCCTGAACCTGTTGCTTGAGGAGAAATAGGAGCGCTTGGCTCCCCGCCACCAACCCTGGCCAACAAGATCTTTGCTACCATTTTCTGTGCCTCTGCGAAGGGATCTTCCGAGGAAGGTAACAACCCCCCAATGCCCAGCCATGGGAGTACTGCCGCTATCTGTGCTGCCAGCTCAGGGGGCACTGCCCAACCCCCGGGGGAGCACTAACTGGGGTGGGTGATCCCATGTCGGGCACCGGGGTAGTTGCCGGGTTCACCACCGGTGCCATTGGAATTACCGGTGGGACCACCAAGGGCGTTATGATTGGGGCTTGCGGTGGTGTGGCAGGAGCCGATGACACCGGTAAACTTATCGGGGTAGATGGGGTAGGTATGGGTGCTACTGGTGGTGTGGGCATTCTGTCTGGGACCATCCTAGGTGACCCCCCTACAACACGTGGTCTGGGGAACCGACCATTACCCCTCTTGGCCCTGCTCCGCTTTGGAAAAGCCTCCAGTTCCCACCTGGGTTGCGGGGGCACTATAACTCACTTGAGTCTCCCCCGAAGGCCCTGCCTGATCTTCTAACCTCTGACTGAGCTCCGCTACATTCTTGCCTAACTGGTCCACTTTCCCCAGTCTCCTGTCCATGGCTGACATCCTGCGCATCATGCCCTGCAGCATAAGTTCCATGCGGGAACGCTTCGCGCCACGCCCCTAGACATTCTCCTTTCCTTTGCGACAGGGAACATCCTAACTCAATGCCCTACCAATGAGCAGGATGTGACCTTGTACCTGTACAACATTGGAGGCACACAGGCTGGCCGTGAGCACCACGCAACTGTGACCGCAACACACCAGCTAGCCTGGGTGTTTGGGCGAGCGCACTCTAGCCCGGCAGCCTGACAGAAGCAGTGAAATACAGGCCTGCCCGTGTGCTCGGATAGCGCCGTCCACCGCGACCTTCTCCGTCAGCTCCGTCCGCAATGGCCCCGTATGATGGTCTTCGATGAAAGGAAAGCTAGAACACAGTACTGCCTCTTTTGCAAGAAAATGGACCTAGTTACTGAAAACCCTACCTTTGTCTCTCACCACAAGGTACAGGGCCAGCTCAGTATTCAAATTACCCAAACCTCACCCTGCTCCTATATTAACAATTGCACAGGCGTATGCTCCAGTACTTTTAAAGACAGTCCCCCAAACAAGTGTTTTCAAAATCCCATGCGATCTCCCATCCACATACTAACCAGGCCCGACCCTGTTTCGCATGGACAGACAAGCAATCAAATAAGAAAATAGATTAAAATGGTTGGACGCTCCTTTCACTATTGCCCCAGCTGTTGTGCACAAGCCTTGTTACTACAAAAAAAAACAATATTTGGCCTGCACCCTTAGCTCCTTTCACCTTAAAGGCCTCTGCCGCAACACAGGAACGACCCCAGGGACCTTTAGCGCTTCAGTCGCTCTCCCGGCCTTTTCGCACTGAGCTATTTCGTTGACACGAAAACCCCCCCAAAAAACGGCATGTAATGTCCTGCCGCTATACCCCCGCTACGCCCACTCCCTTGCCTTACTCAAATGCAGCTGCACGCTGCCAGCGCCCTGTGTTCAAAAGCTGCATTTCCCGCCTCTGTTGGGCACGACTTCGCTCCTCGCTTTGCGCGTCACCTAATGCAGGCCGAATGCTTCGCGATTGTCTCCCGGTCGAACATGTCAAAAAACACGATCTGAAAGATAAATACAAAAATTATTCAGGCCCTTGTTGGAGGGGCACGGAGCGGGCCGGTAGAGCGCGGGGGCAAGAGGGCGCCTCCCGCGCTCTCCCGGCCTTTTAAGCAACTGGCAGGCATGGGGGCAGACCAGTTCCCACTGGTCCGCCCCCCGGGTTCCCCCCCTTTGACCCGAAAGCAGTCAGGTTGCTTCCGGGTCAAACGCGGGAGCCGGCACCAATCGGTGGTGGGGCGCGCCTGCCGCATCATCAAGACGCGGCGAAGGTGCACACCCCACCTCCGAGGATGCAGGGGAAGGGGAAGGGGAGGCCGGCGCCCCGCCATACGTGTGAGGGGGCCGAGCAGCCCCCCCTTTCCATTCCCCGCCGTGGAGCTGGCAGGAAGCTGTGGTCTTATCGTGACCAGGCGCAAGGTACGGAGCAGACCCGGAGGTGAGAAGTGTCTTCCTGCCATTCTTCCCTGAAGCTGGATCCCAGGGCGCCCATGCCAGCGTTCACCCGGCCTCACTCTGCTGTCCAGTGAACAGGGTTCATTGCTGCCTTGCTGGAGGATACCTTTTTATGGGCGAGCCGCGGGATTTATAAATGCTGAGTGATGAACCGCCTCCCATGCACCCAAGCAAGAACGGTGGGAGTAATTTCAGCGCTCAATGCAAATTAGCATTTTTGAGCTGGGGCCCTCCCCAATGACCGACGTAAAATCATTTTCATGTCTTTTTCCTGTGACTTGGTGCCAGCACTAAATGGCACACTAAAGCTTATGCTTTACTTCTCCTCATGAAAGCATAAGGCCTCTGCCTCTTTAATCACTCTGTTCCCTCCTAAAAGACCAATCTCTCTTCTTTCTTTCCTTCTTAAACGTCAATGCTATTGCTCCACAGTTTTTTGCATTGTATTAGTCAATGTACAAAACATTGGAGAAGGAGCCCTACATATGTAATAAAATGAAGCTAACAATGAAAGTTATGTATCACCAACAGAACTGCACCATGTTGCAGGGTAAGAGTGACGTTTCACTACTATTGGAAGTGACTATTTAGATGCACCAGTAAATACCTTTCCATCAGGTTTGAGCAGTAACACACCTACTGTCCCTTCAAAAGTTACCCTGATAAATCGTGTTTCAAGAAAGAATGGCATCTAGGCGCTTGAGAGCTCTAATAAACTGTTCATGCCAGGAGTAGCCAGAAAAAGGGCTTCCAGGTGCAAGGTCGCTCACTGTAAAACATCAAAGCTCCAGTGAAAGATCCATACATCTAAAGATAGCTGTCAACTATGCAGCGCAGAAAGGGAGAGACATATCTGGGATGTAAGCATTGTATTGAATATTTCCATAAGAATTGCTTTATACGCTGTGGCACCTTCCCACAGGTGAGGCCACAGTAGGTTCTTCCAGCCTAAGTCAAACACTTCTTTTGCCTGTGGTCCCTACATGAGAAGGGTTAGATTCCTTCCTGCTTCATTTTTAAAAAGGCGCAGTGGTGTAATCCAAATCTAATGTGCCCCTGAGCGTCCCCTTTTCTTACATATGAAACATGCTTTATGAATTTATTTTCCAAGTTTACTGTTTTTCTTTCCCTTTGAGTCTTGGCTCTAGCAAGCTCAATTGCTGGTTCAGTTCTTAATTTGTGCCAGTGCCTGCACTTATTTTTCAATACCAACAATTATGTGATCACACCACAGGGTGGCACTCACTCACTCATACTAAACAAGCATTTGCAATGCAATAGGTCTCGCATTTAGACGCGTTTAAGCAATTGGCGTTGTTAATGACAATGCCTTTTATTTATGTTATAAAAACCAAAACATAAATAAAAGGCATTGTCATTTATAATACCAATAGCTCAAATGTGCGTAAATGCGAGACCTATTGCATTGAAATGCTTGTTTAACATTGTTGGAGAGTCCGGCATGTGTAATTTTATACCATTCTGCTACTATTTCAGAATGCTCTTGTGCACACATTTCTTTTTTTAATTCGCTGGGCCAAGGTTGACATCTATCACCTTGGAATGGTAAAAAAAAAAAAAGATGAACTCGTCGTGAGTCATAAACCTGAATGTGTGATAATATATGCACAAGCTTGCATTACTGTTTTTTTTCCCTTCTTTGATGATGTTGAACAGCATTGGCAAAATACCTTTTTCTTTCCTTTCGCTGGTACAAGTTTGAGTGTACAAGTTTATTTTATTTGTTCGATTAATTAAAATCTTACAAAAGTGTGACCTTAGAAAAAGTATCAGCATCAATACACATTTATACATCATACAAATAGTAAATGTCCTTAAAAATTATTTAAAAAAAAAAGAAATAAAAATTATAAAACTAAATGAAATTTTCCTTATGACCTTTAGCAATCACATTTAGAATGTTTACAAAAGCAACATTCATTCGTAGGTCATTCGGATTTATACCGGCCATTATTGCTTGTCTACAACTTCTTATATTTCGGGCATTGAGCAACCTCCTGAGGATTAGTCTCCTTTCTGAGGCTAATGCAGGGCACAAACATACCAAGTGCACAATGTCTTCTTTTCCCCCCTTGCAAAGACTGCATAACATATTGCCCTCATTTAGTTTCCAGGGTGGGAGATGACACAAACCTGGCCATACACCAAAGCGTGCTCCTATAAATGTTCGCTTACTTTGGGCTGACCAAGCCGTATGGAGGTAGGCTTGTACTTGTTTTTTTTGTAGCCATTTATGATTGGCCATGAATGCTTACGTTTTGCTAACAAAGCTTTGTCTTTAAGCAGCGATAGGTGAGTTACCAGCTTATTGATTGTTTTTTTAAAGCTTTCCTGCGTTATAGTGTTTTCCCAGATTGCTGATATTCCAAATTCTTCTTTTGCGTTGTTTAGATATTTCCACGCTTGCAGTTTCTGGTTGTTTTTAACCTCTCTCCACAAAGCTATAGACAATTGATTGTCCTGATCATTTTTTACTCGATTCCAAACTTTTAATATTTGGCCTTGGCGGGCATATAGTTGATTGTTCATACCAAATTCCATCCTTATTTGTGCTTGTGAGGCATTACATGGTAGGGTAAATAATATTTTATAGGTTTTTGCTACAGCATTGTTGATGGGCACTTTCGCTGGTACTGATCGGTATGGGCAAAAAGCATTTCTAAAGCTTGTAGGTCTGAATTGGCAGCCAAAGTATGCTAATGTTTTTTTCAAAGACTGCTTTATACTGAAAAGAACAGAAAAGAAAATGGCCTTATCTTGGGATAAAGAAAAAGTGGTGTATTGGATCAGGAGGGCATTCATATAATATTCATTAATAATTGAATAGTTTTATTGGTCAGAACCTTTATGGTGAGAATATGGTTTTGAACAATCCCTATCTGAAGCCCATCCACTTTTTTATCAAAGTGTTTGAAATATTTTGTTCTTCAATGCATAAAAAGATAAAATGGCCAGAACCTCAATAGACTTAATCAATTAATTAGAGATTTGTGTCAATAGAAAACCTCATAAAGAACATAAAAGATCACCTGTGCCCCAGCTATACTTCCTCCTCATCGAGAGGCATATTTACTAAGATTTTGTGCCGTGTTTGTGTCACAAAAATAAGGCAAAATCTTTTTTTCCCAATTTATTTTTCATCATAAAACATGTTTTGCTCTGGCAATTCAGTTGATAGCAACGCAAAGCTGTGCATTAGGAAAATGGGGTCGCACACTGCTTATACACCAGCGGGGTCGCCCCTAAGGACCATGGTAATTGTAGTACAGTTTTCTGCGATGCATCTTCTTTCGAATTCTCGAGTATCTTCAAGGCTTCGCCATCCCTGTACAGGTGTTTCAGGGTATTTACCCCTCTTCATCAGGGATTAGGCCATCTTCTGGGGTTGCTGCGTGCTGCCAAATATCACCAGGTATAGTACCACACAAAGGCACGCAGGTGCGGGGTCCCGAGCTCGTCAGCACGGCTTTGCATCTCTTAGTGTAAAGGGGGCGTTCCATGGGTTGTGCATGGGCGTTCCCATGCAACCACCCATGATTTTTGATGCAAAACCCTATCTACTAATAAATATAGACAGGGTTTTTGCAAAAAGTAATGCCCATTTAAATAGGTGCTATCAAGGAGAAATTCTTTTTATTTCTCCTTTCTTTTCTGACTTTGCCTGTGTGCTGCACTGTACAGTAAACATACAATGTGGAAAGAGTTGTAAAATTAGTTTAAGAATTTTTTGGGGGGATCACTGATACAATATTGATAACAACACTATTGTGTAACAAAAATATTGTGTCAAAAATATGGTTTACAAAAATATCATCTCCCTATACATATAATGGTAAGTACTCAAATATATTTTAAACAACCTATCGTTTCACACTAATATTGTTGAAAAAATATGCAAAAATATAATCGTTTTATAATTTATATGGTTTAAAATAGTAAATCTTAAATATTTCAATATATAAATCCCCAGTCTGTGCAAAAGAAGGAACATTTTTGGATTTTGGAGGGGTACTTTCTACTATTCTCTCTTTAGTCTGTGCAACAGTAGGGAAAGAGTTGGACTTCGGAGGGGTTAAATTTACTATGCCCAGTCCCCTCTGTGCAACAGTAGGGTAAGCGTTGGACTTCAGAGAGGTACGATTTACTATTCCCTCTCTAGTCTGTGCAACAGTCAGGAAATTGTTGGACTTCGTAGGAGTAAGATTTACTATTCCCACTCCCGTTTGTGCAACAATAGGGAAAGTGTTGGACTTTGGAAGTGTTAAATGTACTATTTCCACGTCAGTCTAAGCAACAGTAAAGGATGTATTTCACTTCAAACACAGTAAATATTTAAATAATCCTATTTATTTAAAACAAATATAAAATTCTTAATATGAATATTAATAATAAACATATATATATTCCTCCGTTATAAGTAGTTGTACTAACTGTAACTCTCGTGCCCGCAAACCAATGGTGATGATGTCACATGTTACATCATTCATGACATGGTCAGTGACCTCACTGATGACATCACTGATTACATATCAAATGACATCACTGATGACATCACTGATGACATCATCCAGTGAATGGGGTTTGGTTTGATATTTAAATATGTATTATTATATAAATAGCAATCTGCATTTAAGAATCAGTGAATATATTCCTATCTTGAGAGTTGATTTAGTAGCAGTACGATTGACTGTTTACTTGACTAATTTATAGTGTCTCACTAAATATATTGGATAGTGACTAAACTGTGTGAATATCTGTATTATTTTGTCAGTTGTTGTGTAAACTGCTGCACCAGTTAGTTACTAGCTATGTGAAAGTCTATATTAGTTATTGGTTAGTTAACTGATTATTTGTATGGGAGAGTGAATCTGTGTGTGGTTCGGTGGGGTATCTGTGACTGCCCAAAGATATGTTAATAGGTAATTCAGTAGGTATATGGCGTTAAGACTACATGTTATAATAATTGTTTGGGTGAGAAAATATCTTCATGGGTGTGGTGATGAACAAATATATGTCCCAATGGTACATGTCCAACACTGTAGAAAAAATAAAAGGCAGTATATATGACAGTCGTTGTATATAAATAACAATACATAAAACTCATTAATTGCATGAGTGACTGTATAGATAACTGTATAATTGTAATAGTGATTTCATAACACACTAAGGGGGTCATTAGGATGGCGGGCGGACTTTGCCCGCCCGCCATCCTTGTGGTAATACGGACCGGCCGCCGTAAGGGCGGGGGTCCCATCACCAGCATTAGGATTCACCCGCCACAGTGGCGGGCGCATCCCGCATTCCTACTATTGTGGCGGGCGGTGCACTCAGCACCGCCCGCCACAATGGCAGGAAAGCATGCTGTGCACTTCTATGCACAGCATGGCAGGCACCGCGCGGTGCCTGCCATGCTGTGCTTGGAACTGCTGGGGGGTACCATAGGTTCCCCCCATGTGCACCCCCCAACCCCCGGAGTCCCTGGGGGCCCGCAATGAGCCCCCGCAGGTATTCTCTGCATGCCGCCACGGAAAGGCATTGAAAAATGCACATCATAATATGGCTGGCGGTGTCTGATAGACACCGCCACCATATTATTCCTTTTCCGCCCCGGCCGCAAGGCGACCGGGGCGGAAAAGCGGCAGACGGTCTTTCCGTCCGCCGAGGTCCCCCCGCCATACTAATATGGCGGGGGTAAAACTAGTGTAGATGTCGGGCGGATTGCCTCCGCCAGGCCGTTGGTGGCTACCGCCAGCCTGGCGGAGGCAATCCGCCCGACAATGTAATGGGCCCCTAAGTATCAGTTACTATCTATATGAATAAATGAAGTGCTATTAGTATAAGTATGTAGCTGAGTAAATGTAAATATGATACATTATTTCCAAAAGTTAGTAGAATGAATGCATAAGTGAATAGTATATGTGCTAGGGTGCAATATCAATATAGGTGTATAAGTATTTTTGATAGTGTTCTATTGATTATTGACAGCATGTATGAGTGAATCTAAAGGTAATTGATTAGATGTGTGTGTAGATCTAGAAATCACTGAGTAGGTTTTTAGATACATGTATTGGTGTGTCAATGGATTCAAATATGATACTCTGTAGTTTTTCAGTGAGAGATGAAAGGTTATACTAGTGTATGATGAGGTGTATCTGATTGTCACGTGGATGATGTCATCAGTGATGTCATTTGATATGTCATCAGTGATGTCATTAATGATGTCAATGACCATGTCATGAATGATGTAATATATGACATCATCATCAGTGGATTGAGGGTACGAGAGTTACAGTTAGTACAACTAACTATAACGGAGGAATTTCAATGGTTTTGTATGAGTGAAATGTTGAGCTAACTATAACACCCCTGAAACCTATGTCATTTTCAGTGAATTTCTAAGGTTTTTCAAATGATAATTTCTAACTATAACCTGCCTGAAACCTAAGGTTTTTTCAGTGAATTTGAAAGGTTTTTTAAATGTCAATATCTAACTACAATATCCCTTAAACCTATAGTGTTTTTTAAGTAAATTTTAAAAACATGTGTATACTTTTTATAGTAAAAACAAACATAGCAGTATTGTTTTATAACTGATAATTATATCTCCTGGTTTTATGGTATTTATTTTTTTGAACATTTCCATCTGAATTTATCTATATTTCTTTTAAATAATTGTATCTGTATTTACCCATATATATTTAGGGTTTTGTAAAAAAATGAATCTGAAATTAGTATATTCCAACATTTATTTTACTGATAATATGCACTCCTGGCTGAAAGACTGACCGTTTTCACTCATGTAAACACTCTTAGATGATAAACTATACACAACCTTCATATTAAAATGTGCAAGTTTTCTTATACGAGCATATATATTGCTCTTTAAGGCTCTTTACTAAAAGTCTTTTATTGTTTTTACCCTTTTACTTTTAGAACCACAGACCTATTGGCCTAGTAATCATCATTGACAGCATCTACATTTGCTCAAAAAATAACCCACTTTCCGTATTTATCCACACATTAAAATAAATACAGAGAGGAAAAAAAATACTTTTCTGTCTGTATTTATCTGTAAAAATCAGTAAAAACATAAAACAAGGAGCCCTACTTATAATTTAAGAATGTTTTCAACTTAATTAGCAGTAATTAACATGTAAGTGTGGTAAAAGTATGACGAAGCACCTATAATACCTGACTTCGAACAACAGCGTTCACAGTTCGATTCCAAAGTCCATCAGCATCTTAGCCCACCACTATCTCACTGTAGGTAACACCTTGCTTAATCTTCCCAACGCCCTAAGCGATGGCACACTTTTATGGGGGTAGCTTTACGCTTTACAAATGGTGGCATTTTTTTAATTTAACAGCATAGTGATAACAAATATTAACAAGTTTTTTTTCTTTTATTGTAAACAATATTTTTTCATGTCTTCTATTTAGATGTTTTTATTCACGAGAATGCAAAGGACACAGTTTACGGAATAACACTTTTTAAACTCTCCAACGTATGTAGATAATAAGGACCTTATATGTGTTACTATGGAAATCGAAACCTTTACAGCTTCACAGTTTGTAACTTTTCCCAACACGTGCACAAGTAAAATAGTTAAAACGTGAGCAAGTGTAAACTGTAAAACGTAACATCTACATAGGTGGAGCCGGTTCTTCCTTCCATAGACTGCTAAACAACCAAAAACTATATAAACCACACCTATTGTGCGAGTAGTTTCGTTTTCGCAAGTTATTTCTGCATCGCCAATCGGTGATGCAGGTTCCCTTTTCTAGCATCAGATTCTTGTTTTGCGTCAACAAAACATATTCCATGGTTGTAAGTTGTTTCATTATGGCATAGTAGATAGTTATAATTTGTCGATATTTGTCAATATTTAAACATTTATATCTAGAAAAAAGTGTTATTGCATGTTTTTCCCTTTTTCTCTGTAACGTCAGCAGCTTGTTTTCAGAAACAGATAGATTACAACAAACATTGCTCCTTTTTTGGCTCCTTTCAGCTTATATATTGTGACTTTCTATATTATAATGTTGACACTGTACTTCGCTTCAGAGGTGTTGGTGAACCGTCGGCGCAAACCCTAAACATTTGCAATCAACATCACCAACTTCCAGTTGTTAGTGTGTTTTCCCCTAGAGGTCATATACTGTTAATATGTATATTATAATATTAACAGTTATGCGGATCTCAGTGGAGTTCACGACCCGTCGACACAAAGAGTAAAGATATTTGAGCAACGTCACCAGCTTCTGGTTTTTAGTCTGTTCCCCCCTTTTGATCATATAATGTGAATATATATATAATATAATTTTCACAATCAAGATCTCAGAGAAGTTTATGACCCGTCGCCACGAAGATCAAACTTTTCGACCTCCTGGAGAAAAGAAGCTCAGAAAATAATTACCGTTCGAAAGTATTTTGTTAAGGATCTTCTGTTAAATAGATAACTTTATTTTCCTTTTCTTTTTACTGTAACAATGGTATCATTCGTTATATTGTAACAGATTGTTCTATTGTTACAGAAGAGGAATAGGAGATTTTTCAGCGCCATCTGTAATACAGCTTACGAAACATTAGAACGTACTTGATCAGATATTTTTTTCAGTGAGCATATTTTACAAAATTGCAGAATAAAAAATATAGCGTTCATACATACTTTGTTACTTTAAATATTTGATAACCCCTACATCTAATTTGTATTCTTCTCAGTTACGTTTTCTATTCACCTTCTCCCTAAAGAATATATAGGACCAGTACTGCATATTATAATAGTACTATCCTATATATTATTGAGTATGTGATTTGTTAGCGAAACAGTGTACGACATCTAAGCACTACAAAAAAACTTTCCTGAATTATACAAAATACAAATTTGAAAAATAATAATGCATACAGTTCTATGTAATATGAAGTCACTTGTATTTAACCGTTTTTACTTGTTCTCCTGACCTCAGACAATATAGTGCAGGAGTGTTTGTTGTAGCACTTCTATTCTACTGTATCTAAAAGTAACTGATGCCCTCTTACATTATCAAGAATATGGGGCAACACTTTTACAAACTATAGCAGAAAAAAGGAGAGAATGGCCACGCTTAACTGATATTTTATGAAATTCCATTTTTATTTGTCACCCCTTTCATATATACAGCGTCAGTTTCTGAAGAAAGTTTATTTGAATTTGCTAAATAAAAACTGTTTCAAACCTAGACTGAACTTTTTGCTGCACATCCACACCTCCCCATCAGAAAAGTAAACACCGCATTATAAGTAAATACTGCTCCTGGGAAGTATCCCACCCGCAAACTTGATAAAAAAAACTCTGCAAGACACTGTCATTTTTCCGCCGTGATTTGTACACTCCACTGCAATTATATAAATGGCCCCTAAAACATATAAAAACAATTTTTACCTTCACAATCCCTGTCCACCGCCTTGTGACCACTGTACAAAGTTAATAGTGTTCCTACCCTCCCCTCTACTACGTTCTTTTCCCATTTTTTTCACCATTGCTGTTTGCTATGCAAGAGTGAGAGCCTCCCCTCTGGGCTATAAAATAAATGGTTGGGGTGGGGCTCCAAGGCCCCCCCTGCAAAATTAGAGGTGGGGGGCCTTAATGACCCCCCCAAGACCCGGGGACCAGCACCCCGGGGCTTTCTGTATTGTGGAAAAGAGGCTGCGTGGTCCCCCACCTGGAGCCCTTGAGGGCCCTGGTGACCGTAACCCCCCAGGTCCGACTCAGGCAGTGTCCTGAAGTGCCCACCCCTGGTACACTGCTGTTTGCTATGAGAGGATGGGGAGTCTCGCGGCTTCCGCCCCCCCAGGCAAACTTGGTTTGTTTTTTGAAAGAGAGAGCAGGGGGGGCGGTCCCCGGGGCTAGGGGGCCCCTCTGGGCCCCCCATACATTTTTTTTTTATTTGCCCCTGGGATTTGCCACCCCGGGGGTTAATTATAAAAGAAGCCCTGTTGGGAAACACCTGCCGGGTTTAAAAAAAAATATATATAATTTGAGCCCTGGGGTCCCCTAAACAGATCTAGAGGATCAGGATATTTCTACCCTGCCCCCATTCTACGTTCCGCACACTTGTTCCACTAACTTCTTCAGCCTAGCTTCTACAGAGGCACAAAATGGCTGCCAACAGTTCCTGGTTTCGAATGTTGACAACCTTTTGACAGCCAATTAGCATTCAGCGCGTGATCAGAAGGGTGTCCTTATGGTGTGGCCATGGTGCGCTCACAGTCAGTGGATCCACCGCGTCCAAAGATATACATAAATGCTTTGAACTGTAATTTTTCTCAGGAACTACTGGACAGATTTACAACATTTAAGAAAAAGGCACGAGTCTGAACTAAGGACTACATCTCTGCCAAATTTGGCGTAGTTCCTTTCAGCAGTTCGGGCTGTAGCTGTGGCTAAAGGTCTTATGGGAAATTGCATGGGGAAACACTTTTTGGGACCCCCTTTTTTCTTGGCCCCTGCTTGACGAATCACCCCAAAACTTTCAGGAAAGGAGCGGAACGGAGCTGGCCATTCGTTTTGAAATTTCGCAAAGATTCATCAACCGGCACCAAAGTTATTCCAAATAGAATGCTGCAGATATCCTATTGAAAATAGGTACTAACTATAACTACCTCCTGGCAACCGCCAGCAGGTAATATATATATATATATAATTTCCTCCCAAAACGCTCCTGGTGCTTCAAAGGATCACTCGAACAGCCAGGTAAGTGACAACTGACTTTATTGCCATGCTGAAAATATTCAGCAGGAGCGTTTTGGGAGAAAACATGTACACTGAAGCTTCTGGCCGTGGAAGGAGCACCACCTACGGAAGGCAAATGCCGATCACGTGGGGGCTGTGAAAGCAGGCAATGTCCTGCCTTAACCGGTACAGCAGGGGCCAATCACTACTGAAAATGCCGTTTCATCCGGGGCACAATGCAGTGCTTTAATGCAGAGGTTTCGTACAGAACCTCTGAAACCTTTTAAATAACTGTTGTATCGCAGAATCCACGGAGGGTAAAACACTATGGCAGAAAGTAACTACGAGTTCCAAGACACTTGAACTACTATAGCTTTAACTGGATTCACTCACTACAAAAGCACTAGGAATCATGGGTAATTACTGAGGACTGCTGAATCTGCTTTGCATCATGAGCCCAAGAGGAAGAAGCGGACAGCTTTGAAACGCGTTGGCTCTAAGGAAATATTTACGGATGAAATGAAATTTTCAGCGTGGCAATAAAGTGAGTTGTCACTTACCTGGCTGTTCGAGTGATCCTTTGAAGCAGCAGGAGCGTTTTGGGAGGAAACATGTACACGGCAGCTTCTGGCCGTGGAAGGAGCACCACCTACGGAAGGCAAATGCCGATCAAGTGGGGGCTGTGAAAGAAGGCAATGTCCTGCCTTAACCGGCACAGCAGGTGCCAATCACTACTGAAAATGCCGTTTCATCCGGGGCGCAATGGAGTGCTTTAATGCAGAGGTTTCGTACAGAACATCTGAAACCTTTTAAATAACTGTTGTATCGCAGAACCCACGGAGGGTAAAATACTATGGCAGAAAGTAACTACGAGTTCCAAGACACTTGAACTACTATAGCTTTAACTGGATTCACTCGCTACAAAAGCACTAGGAATCATGGGTAATTACTGAGGACTGACGAATCTGCTTTGCATCATGAGCCCAAGAGGAAGAAGCAGACAGCTTTGAAACGCGTTGGCTCTAAGGAAATAATTACGGATAAAATGAAATTTTCAGCGTGGCAATAAAGTGAGTTGTCACTTACCTGGCTGTTCGAGTGATCCTTTGAAGCAGCAGGAGCGTTTTGGGAGAAAAAAAATAAAATAAAATAAATATATATATATATATATATATATATATATATATATATATATATATATATATATATATATATATATAGATAGATATATATATATATATAGATATAGATATAGATTACCTACTGGCGGTCGCCAGTAGGTATATATAGTTAGGATTTTTTCTCTATGGGTTTTTTGAAAATTCTATGTCTAATAACTTTGGCGTTTGTGGACGGAATTGGCTGAAATTTTCAGGAAAATGGCACATTTTGTTTCTGAGCAGCCCCTGAAAATTGGGGGGGTTCGTCCAGGGGGGGTCGAGAAAAAAGGGGGGTCCCAAAACGTGTTTTTAACATTGAGTTTTCCATAGGGCGGTTGGCCTCACTTTTAGCCCGAACGGCTGAATGGATTTGCACGAAACTTGGCAAAATTGTAGGGACTGGTAGCCCGATGTGCCTTTTGTAGGTCTCAATATATGTGCTACAGTGGATTTTGAGAAATTAACGTTTAAAAAAAGATATATATCTGTAACAGCGGACCGGGCAGCGCTCCAGGACGCGTACTTTTCGCGCAACGGAGCTTTGTGAAGCGAAGCTGATTGGTTCTCCGGCGTCTGTCAACATTCCAAACAGTCCGTAGCGGCCGCCATCTTGTCTCTCGGTAGGATCGAGAGACAAGAGGAGGCCAAAGCGAAGGGGCAAATGACCATAAGGGGGAATAGTAGATCCTCGCTGACCCCCTAGGTTTGATGTGGAGGTTTTAAAAGGGCCCCGCGGGGCAAAAAAAATAATAATAATAATAATCGAACGGCTGAATGGATTTGCACGAAACTTGGCAAAATTGTAGGGACTGGTAGGTAGCCCGATGTGCCTTTGCTAGGTCTCAATATATGTGCTTCAGTGGATTTTGAGAAATTAACGTTCAAAAAATATATATATCTGTAACAGCGCACCGCTTCGCGTACTTTTCGCGTTACGGAGCTTTGCGAAGCGAAGCTGATTGGCTCTCCGGTGTCTGTAAACATTCCAAACAGTACGTAGCGGCCGCCATCTTGTCTCTCGGTAGGATCGAGAGACAAGAGGAGGCCAAAGCGAAGGGGCAAATGACCATAAGGGGGCATAGTAGATCCTCGCTGACCCCCTAGGTTTGATGTGGAGGTTTTAAAAGGGCCCCGCGGGGCAAAAAAAAAAATAATAATAATAATCGAACGGCTGAATGGATTTGCACGAAACTTGGCAAAATATTAGGGACTGGTAGCCCGATGTGCCTTTGCTAGGTCTCAATATATGTGCTCCAGTGGATTTTGAGAAATTAACGTTCAAAAAAAGATATATATCTGTAACAGCGCTCCGCTTCGCGTACTTTTTGCGTTACGGAGCTTTGCGAAGCTGATTGGTTCTCCGGCGTCTGTCAACATTCCAAACAGTCCGTAGCGGCCGCCATCTTGTCTCTCGGTAGGATTGAGAGACAAGAGGAGGCCAAAGCGAAGGGGGAAATGACCATAAGGGGGCATAGTAGATCCTTCCTGACCTCTTAGGTTTGATGTACCATTTTGCCAAGTTTGGTGTAATTCCGTTCAGCCATTCAGGCTGTAGACGTATGTAAATGTCCTATGGAAAATTGCATGGGGAAAACACATTTGAAAGTGTTGAAATTTAGAACCAATTAAAATGTTACTTTGGTTTTGTATTTGTGTGTGATGAAAGTTAATTGGTTATGTATATATTTCAAATGAGAGGAAACCACAGCCATTTTGTGATACTACTGTCTGAGGTACATTTGTGAGGAATTTTTGGTGGTGAATTTCTGGTGTTTGATTTACACAGTACTAACACTTCTCCTACTTTTAAAAAGGTGAGTTGTTAATTTGTAAGGGGAACTATGTTGTACACTTGAAGATAATTTGAAAAATGTTTTCTGTTATTTATTTGCAGTCCTTCTGTTATACTAAATACTTGATAAAGTTAGTTTTATATTATGTATTACTAAAAACGATAAATGAAAGTGATTATTTTTTTCTGCAATTTACAGCAAGCAATTTCAAAATAAAATGGCTCACAATGAAGAGACCGTGGCAATTTCTTTTGAATTGTCCACTACATTGATTGAAATTGAGAGCACCAATAATGAAATATTGTCACAAGGAGGACATGACTTGTATGATTCCATTAGATTGATTGAAATGGACAGCACCAAGAATGAAATATTGTCACAAGGAGATGACTTGAATGATTCCACTACATTGATTGAAATTGAGAGCACCAATAATGAAATATTGTCACAAGGAGGAGATGACTTGTATGATTCCATTAGATTGATTGAAATGGACAGCACCAATAATGAAATATTGTCACAAGGAGGAGATGACTTGAATGATTCCACTACATTGATTGAAATTGAGAGCACCAATAATGAAATATTGTCACGAGGAGATGACTTGAATGATTCCACTACATTGATTGAAATTGACAGCACCAATAATGAAATATTGTCACAAGGAGGAGATGACTTGAATGATTTTTTTGATCAATCTCTTGATGGCGAATTTATTGAGTGTTTGGAGACCATAGAGTTACAAGAATCATCATTGGAGACTTTTCATGAGGACATTGCTGATGAGGACATGTTACTAGTTCTTTCAAATTTAGAAAATTCTGAAGAATAAATTTATATTTAGAAATCAAAAATTGTTTGAGACATTATTCATTTTTATTTTTAATTTATGAGGTTGTAGCGAAGTGATTGTAGTATAAAATGAGACTTATAGTATAGAGTGCAACATTTTTATGTTACATGGTAAGTTTACTCATATTTACTTCCCTTCTGCCACTATATTATCTCCAATGTGTATTTGACATCTCTTCTTCATCTCCGGCCTCCTTTCTCTCACTGTGTGTCTCCGATGCATCTTATCGCTGCTATTTTGTGTAATTACAGAGGAGAGTAAAATAAAATAGTTCGGAACGTGAAAAGGGGGCAAAGTAGAGTACTCCTCACCCCCTAGGCCTTTTTAGGCGGTCCCAAAAGGATCAGTTTCTGCTTTCCTGAGAGATTATGGTATGAGTTCCATATACCACAATAACTTGCATTACAACATGCAAGATATCTATCTCCTATTACCAACTGAATATCGCTGAGTTTTTAGCGATATTCATGCATTGCGGCCGTTTATTATCGCATTTGCGATAAACCTTGATAATAGCAAGGTTTATCTTCGATAATTTCTGACGATGCTTAGTGGCAAAAAATTCGTTGGTAAGCATCGTTAGCGATAAATATCGCTTAACTTTGGTAATATGCCCCAACGTCTGTTAACGTTCGATTCGAAGGAAATGAGGAAGTGTTGAAAAACATTGTCTGCGCCATCTTGCCTTTTTTGAAATGCCACACTTTTGTCGTGCACGGCAGCCATTTTAGATGTCTTGACCAGACCCACTCTCTGCACGCTGTCGATTCGTAGCATGGCTCCTCACCCACGCAAGCATCTTCCCCAGGCCCTGGTCACCACCGCTCTCTGTCTTATGCATGGGCAATAAACCTCCCCCCATCTGCGCTGCTCTTCCCTGAGAATCACACTCTGTGCCCGCCCGACACCTCCCTTTCGCCCTATTCACTACCGCACCCTCTGACACTCCTCTTCCTCTGTGTCCGATTGTCCAGGCTATCAGCTAGCCCTGCAGATGTAGTTTATGGCCCCAGCTGTAAAGAATCACCCCTCTTCAAAGGAGTTATAGTAGATCAAGGCCCACACCCGATGAGATCCGTCACACCACACGTGTTCCTACTATCTGAAAACCATCCTGTATTGTGATTGGGGAGGGGACCGAGCCTGAAGCGGAAGATTCCAGGAATGACTCTTTGTACATCAAAGTTTTTACAATTATGTGTCACATTAAAAATATATAGCACTCCAACAAAGTAGTAGGAATATAAAACTTTAAAAACATATAAATATATACAACAAAACAAAAACAGTAAAAACATTTAAACAACGAAGAGACCGTGGCAATTTCTTTTGAATTATCCAATAGATTTATTGAAATTGACAGCACCAATAATGAAATATTCTTGTCAGTAGCGGTCTGTTGTGCGAATAGTTCCAAGGCAGCAGAACGCGCTGAAATCTAGATGGCACGAAGGTGATGTCTAGTAAGTTGCCGCCCAGCAAATAACGGCGTGGGGCGCCGCGGGGGTGAGTGAGTCCAGTAGGCACCACAGCTATTCTTACCGGCATTGCAGAATTACTGCTGGGGACAATGCCTGTGCTGTAGCAGGGTCACAGCAGAAACAAAAAGGATTCTGTTGAAGATGTTGTTGGTTTTCAATTTGAAAACAGTTCTGGTGTCAACTGCTATGCTAATGTAGTGGTTAATGTTTTGTTTTCTCTAGAAAATGTAAAAGAGGGGGAGGCAGTCCAAAGTTCCGTTAAAAGGGCAAAGGAAAGGATCGGTGGTTTGAACTATCAGTCAAAAAGGGGAGGGGGTGCAATAATTTTTCCTACCGGGTCACACTGTGCTTTCACCGGAAGTGAGGTCTGCAGGATTCTAATAATTCAAAGTGAGGCTGGCGCCAGCATGGGAGCGCCGACGTCCCGCGGATACAGTTTCGTCACTCCACGGGCGATCATGGCAGTCATTCCCCATCGGGGGTCGGAGACTCCCGCGGCTCCTCTAGAATCTTCAAGGTCGTGGAGGACTACGGTGGTGGAGTCAAGCAGTGACCGGGCCATTTCTTTATGCTGGGCCCGCTCTTGCCAGGTCGACCGCCATTTTGAGAGTTCGGCAGCTACCGGCGATCGCGGGGTCACATGAGCGGACGGGCTCCACCCTGCCGGGCGAGACGTTGCAGCATGGCCACAGTGGAAGAACCCTTTTCCGGGCGCCTGGAGCGCTGAGGGTGCAGCTGGGAAGCCTCCACCTGGGGAGGCGGGAGAGGCCTGTTCGCACCGTCTCTCCCTCCCAGTGCACCCCACGGCGTCTCGCTTGAGATTTGTTATGGCCGGACCAGGCGATGAGGACGAGGGGGGGGGGTCGGAGGCATGTGCAAGACATCCCCCCCCAGTGTTGTCGCAGCCATTATTCAAGAAAGAAGAAGTGTCCCGTCCGTCTTCGGGCCGGGCTTCCGGTAGATGTCGGCCGGACGCCCCTGGCTCTGGCCCCATGAACGGGTTTCTTGGTTTATCGGCTGCAGCCGGATCCCGTCGGCCTCGGCCCCCCGACCGTTGGTGGCCGGACCGGAAGAGCATGTGGCGGGACTACCTGCAACTCTCAAGGGCCACCGCGGCCGGACTGGGAGAGAGAGGGGAGGGTCGAGGAGACATTCCCCCCCCCTGCAACTGTTCAGCGTTGTAAAGGCAATCCCCTGGCCGGGTCCCGCTGGCCTCGGCCTCTCCTCCGGCTACACCCTACGTTAGGATCTCCTGGCCGAGGCGTGGCAGCAGGACCTGCCTTATATGGGCTGCTCCCGGCTGGGCGTAGTCGGAACCCTGCCCCACCTTGGAAGTTTCCAGAGTGGGGGCGGATGTTCTACTGACTTGCATTTTCCCTAGTCTATCGATTTTTTTGGCGTGGCAGGCGGTGGGACAGCGAGGGGTGATTTGGTTTCTCTTACTGTTTTTCTGGTCTCTCACCACTGGCATATTTTAACGTTTTCTTGTTTCTAGGACATTAATAGGTTTTATCATTACGTTATGTTATCGTTTCTTTGTTCGTTGTTTAATAAAAGTTCATGTTCATCAGTGGCCTACTGATTTTCGTTTTCCTATTCTTTTCTTTCCAGGTTGTTTCATGCTAAAGTTTCTGTTAACAGGATACAGTGATCACTTCGTTATTATTGCATATGTCCTTTTCACTAGAGGTGCTCTCTGGTCGGGCCAAATGACGTATCTCTAGTAAATGGTCCGGGTGAAACAGGTGCATCAATCAGTGGGGAGTAGATAGGCATGACAGATTACAACGGGGGAGAAAGGTCCGCATTACGTACCCTTTCACTACTTGCAAAGATTTTCCTACGTTTATTTGCAAACAGGGAATACCTCCAAAAAGAACTAATTCCCAAACAGTCAATGTTAGGACAATCAATCAATCAATGAGGAATGAAATAGGTACGACGTGTTAAAGGCTTGCGTTACCTACCCTTCACTATCTGCAAAGGGAGAGAGAATATTCCTATTCTTCCTCGTTTGCAGGCAGAGAAGATCCTTAAGAGAATTAACTTCGAACAATTCAATGCTCGATTCAAACAATCAACAAGGGGTACTGTGAACACAAATGAACGCCGCTTATGTACATACGCATTGCTATTTTCAACAGGTTGTTCCTAATGTTTCTATTTTAGCGAGGTCAAAAAGAGATCCCATTAGTGGCCTACTGATTTTGCTCGATTCCTTTTGTTTTTTTACACGATTTTTCGCTATCTGCAAAGACTAAACAGAGTATTGCGACTCTGTGCTTGTTTGTAAATAGAGAATGAACCAAAGAGAACAATCAATCAAATGGAGAGAGAAGCAGGCACGACGGATTACAAAGGGGGCAAAGGGCTGCGTTAACTACCCTTCACTATCTGCAAAGAGAGAGTACTCCTAATAGAAATGAGGGGTGGGGGGCAGCATTCAAAGCAGATCAGTGTGCATAAACACGAAAATGTTTTTACTTACCACGTACTTGACATTCGACAGCTTATGATATTTGCTATTAAAAAACCATTGAAATTCACTGAAAAAACCATAGGTTATAGACCATATATAGTTAGGAATTAGCATTTACAAAACCTTGAAAATTCACTGAAAAAACCATAGGTTATACACCATATATAGTTAGGAATTAGCATTTAAAAAACCTTATTTTACTCACACAAAACCATTGAAATTCCATATATAGTTAGTTGCACTAACTATATATCGCACACCCGCAATCCACTGCTGATCATGTCACATATTACATCATTCATGACATGGTCAGTGACATCACTGATGACATCTCAAATGACATCACTGATGAGATCACTGATGACATCTCATTTGACATCAATGACCACATCACTGATGATATCATTCATGTGACAATACAATGCATCTCCTCACGTTTTAATATAACCTCTGTTTCACCCAGTGTTAAATACAGAGTATAATTTTTGAAACCATTGACACACCAATACTAGTTACTACATACGTACTCACTGATTCCTACGTCTACACACACATTCACTCATTCACCCATACAATCATTCATACATACAATCACTCATCTTTACAACACTATCATATGCACTCATACACCTATACAGACACTTACACTCTGCCACTCATCCATGGAGTTACTCACACACCTAGTCAGTCCTGTAAAGAATCAATCACACTTCCATTTTCTTGTCTATACAGTTAAACATAGAGCACCTTACATTTTCAAACATATACTAACACATACTTACTTTCTTATACAATCATTGATACAAGTACACATTGATCTGCACAGAGTCACACACCTCCCAGCCAGCCACACACACACTCAGTCTCCTATACAAATACTTGGACAATCAATCAATAACCCATATAGTTAATCATATAGCTACTGATCAACACATGCAGCAGTTTACAGAACAACAGACATAATGATGCACAAATTAAGACAGTTTAGTCGCTAACCCATGCACTCAGTGAGACACATTTAATCACTCACTCATACATTCAGTCATGCACCTACTAAATCCTTCGTCCAGACACTTATACATCTACTCATTCTTCAATATGTAAAACATATTTAAACTTTACAGAAACACACAGTCACTGGATGATGTCATCAGTGATCTCATCAGTGATGTCATTTGAGATGTCATCAGTGATGTCACTGACCATGTCATGAATGATGTAATATGTGACATGATCAGCAGTGGATTGCGGGTGCGCGATATATAGTTAGTGCAAGTAACTATATATGGAATTTCAATGGTTTTGTGTAAGTAAAATAAGGTTTTTTAAATGCAAATTCCTAAGTATATATGGTGTATAACCTATGGTTTTTTCAGTGAATATAGATATAGATAGATATATATAGATATATAGATATAGATATATATAGATATATATAGATATATATAGATATATAGATATAGATATATATAGATATGACTGCTCCACTTACTCCAAATTGTCCCAGCCGGGTTTGAAGACAAAGTAAGGCACTCACGGGGTCCAAAATCTCAGCAACAGTATTTATTTGCTTAATAAATACTGTTGCTGAGATTTTGGACCCCGTGAGTGCCTTACTTTGTCTTCAAACCCGGCTGGGACAATTTGGAGTAAGTGGAGCAGTCATTTTGTATCGCGGTGCACCACCGCGAAAAACGGCACCCGCTGCAGGAGTGACTCGTAAATGGTGTAACAGGAGCGTGATATATTTAGATATATATAGATATATATAGATATATATATAGATATATTACCTACTGGCGGTCGCCAGTAGGTATATATAGTTAGGATTTTTTCTCTATGGGTTTTTTGAAAATTCTATGTCTAATAACTTTGGCGTTTGTGGACGGAATCGGCTGAAATTTTCAGGAAAATGGCACATTTTGTTTCTGAGCAGCCCTTGAAAATTTGGGGGGGGGTTCGTCCAGTGGGGGCCGAGAAAAAAGGGGGGTCCCAAAACGTGTTTTTAACATTGAGTTTTCCATAGGGCGGTTGGCCTCACTTTTAGCCCGAACGGCTGAATGGATTTGCACGAAACTTGGCAAAATTGTAGGGACTGGTAGCCCGATGTGCCTTTTGTAGGTCTCAATATATGTGCTCCAGTGGATTTTGAGAAATTAACGTTTAAAAAAAGATATATATCTGTAACAGCGGACCGGTTAGCGCTCTGGTTCGCGGACTTTTCGCGCAACGGAGCTTTGTGAAGCGAAGCTGATTGGTTCTCCGGCGTCTGTCAACATTCCAAACAGTCCGTAGCGGCCGCCATCTTGTCTCTCGGTAGGATCGAGAGACAAGAGGAGGTGAAAACAAAGGGGGAAATAACTATAAGGGGGCATAGTAGATCCTCGCTGACCCCCTAGGTTTGATGTGGAGGTTTTAAAAGGGCCCCGCGGGGCAAAAAAAAAACAAAATAATAATAATCGAACGGCTGAATGGATTTGCACGAAACTTGGCAAAATATTAGGGACTGGTAGCCCGATGTGCCTTTGCTAGGTCTCAATATATGTGCTCCAGTGGATTTTGAGAAATTAACGTTGAAAAAAAGATATATATCTGTAACAGCGCTCCGCTTCGCGTACTTTTCGCGTTACGGAGCTTTGCGAAGCTGATTGGTTCTCCGGCGTCTGTCAACATTCCAAACAGTCCGTAGCGGCCGCCATCTTGTCCCTCGGTAGGATTGAGAGACAAGAGGAGGCCAAAGCGAAGGGGGAAATGACCATAAGGGGGCATAGTAGATCCTTCCTGACCTCTTAGGTTTGATGTACCATTTTGCCAAGTTTGGTGTAATTCCGTTCAGCCATTCAGGCTGTAGACGTATGTAAATGTCCTATGGAAAATTGCATGGGGAAAACACATTTGAAAGTGTTGAAATTTAGAACCAATTAAAATGTTACTTTGGTTTTGTATTTGTGTGTGATGAAAGTTAATTGGTTATGTATATATGTCAAATGAGAGGAAACCACAGCCATTTTGTGATACTACTGTCTGAGGTACATTTGTGAGGAATTTTTGGTGGTGAATTTCTGGTGTTTGATTTACACAGTACTAACACTTCTGCTACTTTTAAAAAGGTGAGTTGTTAATTTGTAAGGGGAACTATGTTGTACACTTGAAGATAATTTGAAAAATGTTTTCTGTTATTTATTTGCAGTCCTTCTGTTATACTAAATACTTGATGAAGTTAGTTTTATATTATGTATTACTAAAAACGATAAATGAAAGTGATTATTTTTTTCTGCAATTTACAGCAAGCAATTTCAAACTAAAATGGCTCACAATGAAGAGACCGTGGCAATTTCTTTTGAATTGTCCACTACATTGATTGAAATTGAGAGCACCAATAATGAAATATTGTCACAAGGAGGACATGACTTGTATGATTCCATTAGATTGATTGAAATGGACAGCACCAAGAATGAAATATTGTCACAAGGAGATGACTTGAATGATTCCACTACATTGATTGAAATTGAGAGCACCAATAATGAAATATTGTCACAAGGAGGAGATGGCTTGTATGATTCCATTAGATTGATTGAAATGGACAGCACCAATAATGAAATATTGTCACAAGGAGGAGATGACTTGAATGATTCCACTACATTGATTGAAATTGAGAGCACCAATAATGAAATATTGTCACGAGGAGATGACTTGAATGATTCCACTACATTGATTGAAATGGACAGCACCAATAATGAAATATTGTCAGAAGGAGGAGATGACTTGAATGATTTTTTTGATCAATCTCTTGATGGCGAATTTATCGAGTGTTTGGAGACCATAGAGTTACAAGAATCATCATTGCAGACTTTTAATGAGGAGATTCCAGATGAGATGATTGAAGAGGAAATTACTGATGAGGACATGTTACTAGTTGTTTCAAATTTAGAAAATTCTGAAGAATAAATTTATATTTAGAAATCAAAAATTGTTTGAGACATTATTTATTTTTATTTTTAATTTATGAGGTTGTAGCGAAGTGATTGTAGTATAAAATGAGACTTATAGTATAGAGTGCAACATTTTTATGTTACATGGTAAGTTTACTCATATTTACTTCCCTTCTGCCACTATATTATCTCCAATGTGTATTTGACATGTCTTCTTCATCTCCGGCCTCCTTTCTCTCAGTGTGTGTCTCCGATGCATCTTATCGCTGGTATTTTGTGTAATTACAGAAGAGAGTAAAATAAAATAGTTCGGAACGTGAAAAGGGGGCAAAGTAGAGTACTCCTCCCCCCCTAGGCCTTTTTAGGCGGTCCCAAAAGGATCAGTTTCTGCTTTCCTGAGAGATTATGGTATGAGTTCCATATACCACAATAACTTGCATTACAACATGCAAGATATCTATCTCCTATTACCAACTTTTGGAGATATTCGCGCTAAGCGCGAATATCTCCAAAAAGTAACACCTGCCCTGAGCAGTTCTTAGCCATGTTATCCAATGGGAGGTGGATAACATGGCTAAGAGTATTAGCTCGGTAATGCATGAATATCGCTGAGTTTTTAGCGATATTCATGCATTGCGGCCGTTTATTATCGCATTTGCGATAAACCTTGATAATAGTAAGGTTTATCTTCGATAATTTCTGACGATGCTTAGTGGTAAAAAATTGGTTGGTAAGCATCGTTAGCGATAAATATCGCTTAACTTTGGTAATATGCCCCAACGTCTGTTAACGTTCGATTCGAAGGAAATGAGGAAGTGTTGAAAAACATTGTCTGCGCCATCTTGCCTTTTTTGAAATGCCACACTTTTGTCGTGCACGGCAGCCATTTTAGATGTCTTGACCAGACCCACTCTCTGCACGCTGTCGATTCGTAGCATGGCTCCTCACCCTCGTAAGCATCTCCCCCAGGCACTGGTCACCACCGCTCTCTGTCTTATGCATGGGCAATAAACCTTCCCCCATCTGCGCTGCTCTTCCCTGAGAATCACACTCTGTGCCCGCCCGACACCTCCCTTTCGCCCTATTCACTACCGCACCCTCTGACACTCCTCTTCCTCTGTGTCCGAATGTCCAGGCCGGTCCTAGGCTATCAGCTAGCCCTGCAGATGTAGTTTATGGCCCCAGCTGTAAAGAATCACCCCTCTTCAAAGGAGTTATAGTAGATCAAGGCCCACACCCGATGTGATCCGTCACAGCACACGCGTTCCTACTATCTGAAAACCATCCTGTATTGTGATTGGGGAGGGGACCGAGCCTGAAGCGGAAGATTCCAGGAATGACTCTTTGTACATCAAAGTTTTTACAATTATGTGTCACATTAAAAATATATAGCACTCCAACAAAGTAGTAGGAATATAAAACTTTAATAACATATAAATATATACAACAAAACAAAAACAGTAAAAACATTTAAACAACGAAGAGACCGTGGCAATTTCTTTTTAATTATCCAATAGATTTATTGAAATTGACAGCACCAATAATGAAATATTCTTGTCAGTAGCGGTCTGTTGTGCGAATAGTTCCAAGGCAGCAGAACGCGCTGAAATCTAGATGGCACGAAAGTGATGTCTAGTAAGTTGCCGCCCAGCAAAAAACGGCGTGGGGCGCCGCGGGGGTGAGTGAGTCCAGTAGGCACCACAGCTATTCTTACCGGCATTGCAGAATTACTGCTGGGGACAATGCCTGTGCTGTAGCAGGGTCACAGCAGAAACAAAAAGGATTCTGTTGAAGATGTTGTTGGTTTTCAATTTGAAAACAGTTCTGGTGTCAACTGCTATGCTAATGTAGTGGTTAATGTTTTGTTTTCTCTAGAAAATGTAAAAGAGGGGGAGGCAGGCCAAAGTTCCGTTAAAAGGGCAAAGGAAAGGATCGGTGGTTTGAACTATCAGTCAAAAAGGGGAGGGGGTGCAATAATTTTTCCTACCGGGTCACACTGTGCTTTCACCGGAAGTGAGGTCTGCAGGATTGTAGTAATTCAAAGTGAGGCTGGCGCCAGCATGGGAGCGCCGACGTCCCGCGGATACAGTTTCGTCACTCCACGGGCGATCATGGCAGTCATTCCCCATCGGGGGTCGGAGACTCCCGCGGCTCCTCTAGAATCTTCAAGGTCGTGGAGGACTACGGTGGTGGAGTCAACCAGTGACCGGGCCATTTCTTTATGTTGGGCCCGCTCTTGCCAGGTCGACCGCCATTTTGAGAGTTCGGCAGCTACCGGCGATCGCGGGGTCACATGAGCGGACGGGCTCCACCCTGCCGGGCGAGACGTTGCAGCATGGCCACAGTGGAAGAACCGTTATCTAGGTCGTTCCGAAACTGTGCAGCACTGTGGTTGTTAGGATGCCACCGCCTGGAGCGCTGAGGGTGCAGCTGGGAAGCCTCCACCTGGGGAGGCGGGAGAGGCCTGTTCGCACCGTCTCTCCCTCCCAGTGCACCCCACGGCGTCTCGCTTGAGATTTGTTATGGCCGGACCAGGCGATGAGGACGAGGGGGGGGTCGGAGGCATGTGCAAGACATCCCCCTCCAGTGTTGTCGCAGCCATTATAAAAGAAAGAAGTGTCCCGTCCGTCTTCGGGCCGGGCTTCCGGTGGATGTCGGCCGGACGCCCCTGGCTCTGGCCCCATGAACGGGTTTCTTGGTTTATCGGCTGCAGCCGGATCCCGTCGGCCTCGGCCCCCCGACCGTTGGTGGTCGGACCGGAAGAGCATGTGGCGGGACTACCTGCAACTCTCAAGGGCCACCGCGGCCGGACTGGGAGAGAGAGGGGAGGGTCGAGGAGACATTCCCCCCCCCTGCAACTGTTCAGCGTTGTAAAGGCAATCCCCTGGCCGGGTCCCGCTGGTCTCGGCCTCTCCTCCGGCTACACCCTACGTTAGGATCTCCTGGCCGAGGCGTGGCAGCAGGACCTGCCTTATATGGGCTGCTCCCGGCTGGGCGTAGCCGGAACCCTGCCCCACCTTGGAAGTTTCCAGAGTGGGGGTGGATGTTCTACTGACTTGCATTTTCCCTAGTCTATCGATTTTTTTGGCGTGGCAGGCGGTGGGACAGCGAGGGGTGATTTGGTTTCTCTTACTGTTTTTCTGGTCTCTCACCACTGGCATATTTTAACGTTTTCTTGTTTCTAGGACATTAATAGGTTTTATCATTACGTTATGTTATCGTTTCTTTGTTCGTTGTTTAATAAAAGTTCATGTTCATCAGTGGCCTACTGATTTTCGTTTTCCTATTTTTTTCTTTCCAGGTTGTTTCATGGTAAAGTTTCTGTTAACAGGATACAGTGATCACTTCGTTATTATTGCATATGTCCTTTTCACTAGGGGTGCTCTCTGGTCGGGCCAGATGACGTATCTCTAGTAAATGGTCCGGGTGAAAAAGGTGCATCAATCAGTGGGGAGTAGATAGGCATGACAGATTACAACGGGGGAGAACGGTCCGCATTACGTACCCTTTCACTACTTGCAAAGATTTTCCTACGTTTATTTGCAAACAGGGAATACCTCCAAAAAGAACTAATTCCCAAACAGTCAATGTTCGGACAATCAATCAATCAATGAGGAATGAAATAGGTACGACGTGTTAAAGGCTTGCGTTACCTACCCTTCACTATCTGCAAAGGGAGATAGAATATTCCTATTCTTCCTCGTTTGCAGGTAGAGAAGATCATTAAGAGAATTAACTTCGAACAATTCAATGCTCGATTGAAACAATCAACAAGGGGTACTGTGAACACAAATGAACGCCGCTTATATACATACGCATTGCTATTTTCAACAGGTTGTTCCTAATGTTTCTATTTTAGCGAGGTCAAAAGAGATCCCATTAGTGGCCTACTGATTTTGCTCGATTCCTTTTGTTTTTTTACACGATTTTTCGCTATCTGCAAAGACTAAACAGAGTATTGCGACTCTGTGCTTGTTTGTAAATAGAGAATGAACCAA